>NW_019384972.1:451483-498991 GCF_000671375.1 Centruroides sculpturatus | reverse complement strand
CTGTCAGAATAATGAATGATGTAATTTGTACAATTATTATATCTGATATAGAATATGAATCTAAAATTAATTATTCTTTAAAATCTTTATGCAAATTAATGTAATTAAAATTTACTAATTTAAATAGTCAGTTGTAGGCAATTACAGCAGATATTCAAATTTTGAAAGATGTGATAATATTGTTTAAAAAGTACCAAAAGAATATGCAGATCGATTATAAATAGTTATATAAAATGTAAGGGAATCGTAGAATTTGAGATAGACAAAGTAAACAATGAAATCATAACAAAAGCTCTATTGATTATGAATTTTCCTTTTCTAACTGAAAATTACTTGTTTGAACTAAAGCAATTTATACAAGATGAATTAAATACCTTTGATAAGTCTTTTCAATGTTATTATGATACTACTAAATCGATAACAAAATTGACTTTATCGTCGATAGAGTTGAAAAATTTAATTCTTAAAGAATTTTGGAATATTAAGGCTTCTAAAAGGAAAGTTCTCTTCTGTAGTATTGTTATCCGACCTTTGTCGCCAACCGCAGACCAAAGATTAGAAGACGAAAACAGTTTGTTTGTTTTCTCCAGAGAAAATTGAGTGATGAAAGGATTCAATTAAAAGATTTTAATTGAATCCTATTACATTAAATTCCATTTTATTAAAGACAACAAACGTTTTCAAATAATTTAAATTTAGACTAAATTATAGAAATTTATACTTTTTTAGATCAGCGAGTAAAAAAATCTCAAAATTAGATTATGCTGTTGGATAATCATATAAGAGCCAAGACTCTTTGCCAATTTACTTTGCCATTATTCGTGGTACAGTAATATAAATTCTATATTACGTAAGTCTGTAATACATGAATATTCTATTGAAAATTTAAATTCCAGGTAGATCCTGGAAAAACCTTCAATTTAAAGCATCAACAAATTCCTCTTTTGTTTAACGAGAAATTTGTTGAGGCTGGATGTTCGCGTGCTCCAGATGATCCTAAAAGAGGAATTATCATCCTGCTAAAACCATCACCAGGTAAACTAATAAAGATAAAATTACAGATAGAGGAATTAAATTCATTTCAAACAATATTCGATAATAAATTATTTTTCCACAAAGTTAAGTTTAATTTTTGTCATTTCAAATATAGATGATTTAAACGATCCAATTGAAACTTTTCAAAAGTGCTTTAACTCTTGTTTGATCGAATCAGTTAAAGCACGTAATTTGTTTTACGAATTTTCGAGTTGGAGGTCCCTAAGGAATTTATAGTTTGATAATGAATGCAGCTCACTTCGCTCCTTGATTGGTTCGTTACTTTGTATGTGACGAAACACCAATAACCTTAAAAAAATAATGATAATATAGAGAATTCTTTATGTTTCGCATAAGAAAATCTACAAGAATATGTGTAAAATCAAAAATCGTAAATGTTGTGGTAAATTAAGGATCTCATTCATTTCAATTGGTATAATAATAATATACATTGGAGTCGATTCCAGATAACTGAAATAAAATTATTTACAGCGTGATCTATGAGAATAGTAGGCGTGAAAAACCCGACAACTATAGACCAGTACCTTACTTTATAAAAGCATTTTGTCATATGTTGAAGAATAGATTAATTCATTGAATGATAGAAATTTGCCGGATTTTCAGCAATTTGCTTTCGTTAAGAGAAAAGGTTCTTTCAATTCGTCTCTTTCATTTCTTCTGCACTTATACAACTTAAAATCAAAATTACGTTTGTTGGCTTTCTTTTGAAAATTTTTCAAAGGCTTTCGACTCTGTCAATATTAATAAATTGATTAATATGCTAATTAAATCTTTCTGTTAAATTTATTCAAATTCTTTTTATTTTCTAAATTTAAGCTATGCAGATAATTCAGCAAGGGGAATTTACTGAAACTGTTGAGGGATCTAGAGGTATCCCACGGGGTGATCTATTTAGTCTATATCTTTTTATTTTATATATAAATGATCTTCAATTACACACCTTTTGAAATTTTATTCAGAAAATAATCAAGGTGCTAATTACGAACTAACATACTTATCATGTACCATCTCTTTATTAAAATTAGTCTTTAGAGAAATATTTACGCGTTTAAGATTTATTACGAAAAAAAGATCTTGAAATAAATATTATCAAGTCGAAAAGTTTAGCTGTTAGGTTGGGTGGAAGACTTGAAAATGCAGATAAATGCTCTTTTTATCATTGTAAAATAGAAGTGGTTTATCAATACAAACATTAGATGTGATGTTTGATAATACATTATTCTTTAATGTTCATTTTATATATAGAATGTCTCATGCTATTCAAATAAAGAAAAATTTAATGTTCTTAGTTTCTAGAATAAAATTTAAACTTTATCATTTATTTTAATCTAGCTCCATTATGAACCTAGAAATTTTTACATGGATTAGAGTATCCAGCTTTATTTCTTTGAATTACTTTGTAAATTGGATTGTCTGTACCTGAATACGTGATTAGAGCAAAAACAGAAAGATATCCATTGAAGATTGGCATCATTAAGTTGTTCATAAATTTTCTTAAAGGTGTTATTCAATCACCAGAAGTAATTTTAAGGTGAATTAAATACGTAAAATTTATAAATCTCTCTTTTCTCTGATAGAACAATCTTCTAATTAATATACTAAAACTTAAATATAACAATAGTGTCCCATAAATTCGTTTACATTTAAATTACAGTAAACTGTAATGTACTAAATGTGGAATGTACTGTAAACATGTACAATAGACGATGATACGCTTTACAGTACAGTATTGTATCTCATACAGTACATCATGGCATGCCATAATTTGGGGAAAGTAATATCAAAGTAAACAGGCAAGACATTACTTTTCTCAATTATAACGAACCTAAGAATGGTAAAAATAAATGAAAATTTAATACTTTAAGAAAATATTCTAAATAATCAATTTTAAACATCCTACTTTGCTTATTAACATTAAAAAAAACTTCTAATAAGAGTAATTATATCATAGAAATAATGAATCAAAAAATAATTTTATATGTATAAAACTTTTGTTCTTGTAAACTTTATTTGAAAATATCTTGAAAAATTAATTACCTAAATTCTCAAATTAATTAAAATAGTAAATTACTAAATTAATCGAGCGTTAAAGTAAAATTATCTTTTCTAAAATGAATGACTTTTCGGATGCTTTCTCATAAGCTTACTTTACTTTAGTATTGTTTAATATGTAAGCTTAAGAATAAGAAAATTAAGAAAAAAGTTTAAGCACAAAAATGCATTAGATTATAATTAAGAAATTAATTTTTGTTTCTGATATCTCTTTCATTTATTGGGCTGCAATTTGAAAATTGTAGACTGTCTGTCTGTCTATCCTTAATCTCCTTCATCTCGAGAACGGAGTTAGATGAAATCTGAGGCCAGATATGGAAAGATTACGGGCAGAAGGTCACGATTAACTACATATGAACTACATATACAAATACATATTATTAAGGAAAGATAGTGAGAATTTATAGGTCTACAATTTCCCACTGTATAATACACACATAATAAGTCACAGATAGTAATTAGAATAACATTTATCAATTTAATAAAAATAAATATGAGTTATTTATTAACAAATATTCAGGCTTTAAGGCCGTGATTATAATTATAAGCGAATATTATAATTAAATTTATATTATTTATTATCTTTAAATACCCACTTAAAAATTGATTTAAATANATATGATTATTTTCGAATTATTTATTTTTAATAAAATTTATTTATCCCTTTTTATAATATGTAATAAAACATATAAAGTTACTCTTGCCTCATAAAATATAGGAGGAAAAATAACTTGTACATTAAATTACTATAAATACATTGCTATTCTGTTGGAGGAAGAAAGAGAAAATTGACTTTATTCGATTTGTTTCGTATAAAAGCATTATAATTAATACACGACGATTGAGTTAGAAACTTAACCAAGCAGAGTGATGAGTTTATATATTTACTCGTCTGAATGGATGAGAACATACAAGAATGTATCCATTCTATCTACTATTCTCTACTGAGTCATCATTATTACAATAAAATTACCATAAAGAATTAATAAGTGACTTATTTATTACTTCAATTTTCGTTTTTATTTCCAAGTTAGGATTTAATTAAGATTTTTAAAAGATTTTTTAATGTGATTACCTTTTATCCAGAGCAGGATTTAGACTTGTGACTCTAAGTTATAAAAAATATGAGAAATTATTTATTGTGACATCATCACAATAGTTTGATTGTAATTTTAAAAAAATATTACGTGACTTCCGGTCCAGAGTATATAGTTAATCGGTCTTTCCCTGTAAATCACACTTCTCCTATTAACAATTGTGTCATTCTGGTCATCTAACTCCGCTTTCCTGAAAAATTTGAATTGAAATCGCGTAACTTCAGGTCCAGATTGAAAGTTCGTATATAGTTAATCCATAAGCTTTCTATATCTGGTCTCGATTTTCATCAAACTTCGTTCTCGAGATTAACGAAAGACAGACAGTAGGAATGTATAGGTCTGCAAGTTGAAAATTGCGGCCCAATAAGGGTCTTTCTCCATCCTTCTCGTGTCTATCTAAAGAAGAGAACTAACTTTATATAATATATAGCTCTTATCGCACGATACCTGATACTGTACAAGGACCAGGACACTAGTTAATACTGAATTCCGTGTATAGGATTAAGAATATATTGTTACGTGTCTGAGGCCCTTAAATCGCCAGGCCTTAGGAGAATAACTAAATTGCTTATTCTTAAAGCCACTGATCGAAACATGCAAATTATATATTAGACATTTATTAATCATTTAAGATGAGTGTAAATGTTATACGAAGTATTATTATGCCTTAAGACACAAAGGGACACAAAGGATTAAAAATAAATTAAAAAATTGATATAAATAAAAATTTCTTTTGATAAATGGTTAAAAATCTCAGTTTTTATTGAATTCATTATTGCATTATCGTCTAACCATATAAGAGCAGAGACTCTTTGCCAATTTACTTTGCCATTATTCGTGGTACAGTAATATAAATTCTATATTACATAAGTCTGTAATACATGAATATTCTATTGGAAATTTAAATTCCAGGTAGATCCTGGAAAAAAACCTTCAATTTAAAGCATCAACAAATTCCTCTTTTGTTTAACGAGAAGTTTGTTGAGGCTGGATGTTCGCGTGCTCCAGATGCTCCTAAAAGAGGAATTATCATCCTGCTAAAACCATCACCAGGTAAACTAATAAAGATAAAATTACAGGTAGAGGAATTAAATTCATTTCAAATAATATTCGATAATAAATTATTTTTCCACAAAGTTAAGTTAAATTTTTGTCATTTCAAATATTTTTTTTTTATTTATAATAACTTTATTTATAATAGGCTTCCGTCTGTTACAAAAGGTGGGATAATGTGATACATAGCATTACATAATTTCATAAGCAATACAATAACAGTCTCATAATTAAAGTATTAACAGAATTACAGAATCAATATATTAAATTGATTAACAATAAAAAATCTCTGAGCATAATTATATAGATTATATATAGTAGTCTTTTTAGCTTTATGAAAGAACAAATACATAGAATCCTCGCTATGTTTTAAAAATAAAGTCTCAATATTATATCTTTTCCGTAACTCTTGAGTTCTATTACAAGAACAAGTACAAAACAAATGAAGCTTAGACATGGCAACATTACAACTTATACAAAAAAGTTTAGAGAATTGATAGATAGTTTTATTAATCAGAATAATTTCTCTATTTAATCTTAATTGAATAAAGAACTTTTTGACATTGAAGGATAAATCAGAACCAGTATAATTATTGATGTCTGGATAATTCAGAATAATATTATAACAAATAGAGTTATTATGACTTTTAACATCATGTATATCTTGAGATAGAGAGATTTCAAAAGCATTCTTAATCAGTTGAACATTATATATTTCATTTAAATCTGTATTATATATAAACGGAGTTATTGAGAACCCATACATATTAAATACAGTAGACACTTGATAAACCCAATTTGGTTTAGACTTATCATTAAGCGATTTATTATATAATAATTCCAACAGTNTATATATATATATATTTTTTACACAGTTTTGTATCTGTATCGCTTACTTTCAATGAAATGTATAGAGTTTGTTGCCACAATTGCCCTTTCAGATATATTTTTATTCTTCTATATATTTGTTCACCACCTTTTGTCATGGATTCCTGATTCTAAAAATAACCATTCTTTTCTATACTTCTTTTGCCTTCAACCCCATATTTTCTTGTCTTATTTATTTATTTATTTTATTTTATTATCATCATTTTTACTATTCAAATTCAATTTTATTATTTTCAAAACTTTTGTTACCGTATAAACGGATAAGATTTTATTCAGGATTTGATTTATTACAATATGATTATTTTCGAATTATTTATTTTTAATAAAATTTATTTATCCCTTTTTATAATATGTAATAAAACATATAAAGTTACTCTTGCCTCATAAAATATAGGAGGAAAAATAACTTGTACATTAAATTACTATAAATACATTGCTATTCTGTTGGAGGAAGAAAGAGAAAATTGACTTTATTCGATTTGTTTCGTATAAAAGCATTATAATTAATACACGACGATTGAGTTAGAAACTTAACCAAGCAGAGTGATGAGTTTATATATTTACTCGTCTGAATGGATGAGAACATACAAGAATGTATCCATTCTATCTACTATTCTCTACTGAGTCATCATTATTACAATAAAATTACCATAAAGAATTAATAAGTGACTTATTTATTACTTCAATTTTCGTTTTTATTTCCAAGTTAGGATTTAATTAAGATTTTTAAAAGATTTTTTAATGTGATTACCTTTTATCCAGAGCAGGATTTAGACTTGTGACTCTAAGTTATAAAAAATATGAGAAATTATTTATTGTGACATCATCACAATAGTTTGATTGTAATTTTAAAAAAATATTACGTGACTTCCGGTCCAGAGTATATAGTTAATCGGTCTTTCCCTGTAAATCACACTTCTCCTATTAACAATTGTGTCATTCTGGTCATCTAACTCCGCTTTCCTGAAAAATTTGAATTGAAATCGCGTAACTTCAGGTCCAGATTGAAAGTTCGTATATAGTTAATCCATAAGCTTTCTATATCTGGTCTCGATTTTCATCTAACTTCGTTCTCGAGATTAACGAAAGACAGATAGTAGGAATGTATAGGTCTGCAAGTTGAAAATTGCGGCCCAATAAGGGTCTTTCTCCCTCCTTCTCGTGTCTATCTAAAGAAGAGAACTGAGGTTAAAGTAAAAGTAATGTTATTTAATCCCCATGGATCCGAATCCATTTCGTAAGTGGGGAATATTCTTAATTGCTTAAACACACGAGACTATAAAGCGATTAAACACTTAGTTTACGTGTTTATAAATGATTTGTGCTCTTCATTTAGTAAGGAGAATAACTTATTTAAACTTTTCAAATAAGATAAACTGTATATAAATCTAAATTTCGTGTGATTAAAAGTATAAATCATTTAAAATTATTGTAAATATGCTTGTACTTTTTATTAGATTGCTAATATTAATGATCTTCAATTCTTGTTAATCATCATTCTAGATGTCATTTGTTCTACAATTATCTACCTCCAGAGACTTTCCTGAGACAGATCATTTTCAAAGTCATTTTCAAATAATGGAAAACTTTTAATAATTTAAATTTATACATAAATGTGACGACTTTATGCCAACTAGACTTTAGTCAGAGGCTCGTGTTCTACCTTCATGGGGCGAATTTGAATTAAAGGGTCCAAATTCAGGTAATAGTTCTTTTTGCCCATAGGATAACGTAGCACCGCGTCTGTTTAGGGTCTCATATAGGCCTTAACATAAGCTCAACTCAGCCTAGGTCTTATAATTAAGTATTAGATTGAATTCTGAAGTTTGAACAATAATGAAGTATTGTGTTATAAGAGCTTTATATTATATAAAAGGGGCCTCGAAAGATCACATTACTCTAGAGCATTTCCCTTTTAGGGACCTTATATTATTATTAAGCGTAATATTATATTACTCTTTATATAAACTCAAAAGGGGCCTCGCAAGTTTACGTTTGCCTAAGATTTCCATAACTTAAAACAACCACTGTATACAGATTTTTATATTAACAATATAATATTGTGTATATTATAGCATATATTAAAATATTGTCTTAAAATTAGCATGTTTTTATTTATAAAATAATAATTTTAAAATATTTATTTCACATTAAAATAATAAAACATGGCTTCGCTTTACGACGGGTTTAATTATTTTTCTGTAAAGCGAACCGTCGTAAAAGGAAAAGACCTATTGTTTATATACTTTATATTTTTCAATATTTAAATTAAAACGTGTTAAATTAAGCTTTTTTTTTCCCTACTATACTAACCAAAATTTAATTCTTCTTTCTTATCAATAGTAATTTGTACGTTGTATGTTAATTCAATCACAGTTGATAAGCTGTTTTTTAATTGATAAACTGATAATTTCTTTTATCTGTAATAAAAATTTACGTAAACAATTATTCAAAAGTCAGTGCCAATAATAATATAAATATCAATCTGCAAACGACATTCATTTTGATAAGATGCGAGATAAATTTTTCGATATCCTTCCCTTGCTTGGTGATTAATGAATAATTGCTCATTAATTTTTCAAATAATAATAATAATAATAAACTCGTATTTAATTTCTAATGCATATAAACTTTTATATTTGATTGCTAGCAGGGTGTAGAATGATGCCATCTGTTGTGACAATGACGAGACTTTACCCACGCGTCAAGATCCCATCCAACTTTAGCTTAATTAATATTGAAAGGCCATTATCTATTCTCCCCAGCTTAAAGCTCAGTTTGCTTGAGAATCTCTCTCTTTTTTTTTTCTCCCCCCTCATGTCATCTGTTTTGGAGCAAGACACTAAATGAATTTTAATGACATATCCCTTCCGATCGCAGTTACGGGGTAGTTTAGTAAAAATAGGGAGATCGATGTTGTATGACTCATAAAACTTTGGTGAATTGATACAGGAGTAACATTTCATTTCTCGTTAATTAATTAAAGAATAGTTTTTAATTATTTTATTTTTTTAACTTCGTAAATTCGGTATTTTATTTAAACGCTTTTCCGTGAAAAAGATTTAGAAAGAGTGGGAGGATGAAGAAGAGGGAGAGAAAAGGGAGAAGAGGAAACGGAAGAAAAAGAAGAAGAAAGGAAAACTAGGAGAAGAAGGCAGAAGAAACAAAAAGAAAAGGAGGGCGACAGGATAAAGACGTAAAAAAAAGGAAGAGGAAGAGTAAAGAAATGAGAGGAGTAGAAGGAGGAAGAAGGAGAGAGAAAAAAGAAAAAGAAAGCGAAAGAATAGGAAAAATAAAGAAACAAAGAGAATAGGAGAAGAAAGAAGAGAAGATGAAAAAGAAAAAAGAGGAAAAGAAAGAGGAAGAAGAATAAAGAAATAAGAGGAGTAGGAAGAGGAAAGAGGACAGATGAAAAAGACAAAAAAGAGGAGGAAGAATAAAGAAATAAGAAGAGTAGGAGGAGGTAGAAAAAGACGAGGATGAAGAATAAAAAGAAGAAGAAAGCTTTAAAATATATTTTCAATTGCTTTATGAAAACGTGTTTTGTCATTTCAACATATAAGTATTCTAGACAGGAGGGAAAAAAATGGTATAGTTGACACGATCGAATTCAGTTGGAATTCAGCCAAAAACATCGCCATTTTTTTATGTAAATATGAATTATGAAACATTGCCAGCATGTTGCTAGTGATATAGTTACAATACCGTAAAAATTTTTCTACAGCGTACATGCTTCCGGAACTAAGTATGATGTAGAAAGCATTGAACCAGAGAAGAAATGTAACACCGTCAAATTTACAACAAAGTGCACTTTTCAACATATTGCTTGCCTTCAGCGAATAAAAAAATATCTTTAGGCTGTAAACTATTTGTTTTTTATAATTATTCTGCATTAAAATTTGACACAAACACACACACAGTACATAATTACGACTTGTACATTTACCGTTCGGATAGACAACCGACATTACAAATCAATAATCATTAACAAAAAATTGAAGAGTCAATTCAAAAGTATAAAATTCGAGAATTAACTTTAAGAAATTTAAAAATATAATTTTAAAATAATTATTGAGATAAATTTGAATTATAAAACGTCGATAAAACTAATACATTTGTTAATATTAAAATTAAATTTTTATAAAAGTTTGAATCAATAAACTAAAAGTAACAAACAGCAAATTTCAGATAAGGAATAAAGAGCGAAGATATTAAAAATCAATAAAATTTGGTTGAGTTTGTGCAAGTTTAATGTAGATTAAGAGGATGAAAAAGGAGAAGGAAGCTGAAGAAGAAGAAGGAGAAAGAGGAAAAGGAGGAAGAAAAGAAAAAAAGAAAAGGAAGACGAAAGGAAAGGAGAATGGAGAGGACGAAAGGAAGAGAGGATGGAAAAGACGAAAGAAGATGAGGAGAGGAAGAGGAAGATGGAAAGAAAAACGTGAAGAAGAGGAAAAGGAAATTTTTAAAATGTAATCTTTCGTCTAATTTGAATACACGTTTTTGATATTTAATATTAAAATAAAGTAAAAAAAAGAAAGTTGATTGCACGTAAGAGATTTCCAACATAAAGCATTTTATACTCAAGAAATCTCTTTAATAATTTTCAATTAAAATGTTCTCGAGTTATTTTTGTTACTTTTATCCAATTTGCAAAGTAATATAAACTAACTGCAACACAGAAATACAATGGATGTAATTACTGCTATAGCTGAGGTGGTCTTTTATGTACTTAGTTTCTGCCAGTGTCATTATGTCGTCCTTAGATTCAGAAGACTGGTTACAAAGAGGCATCCCATTCCGACTAAAGAAAGAAAAAGAAAAGCGATCTTTGGTGTCTTATTTCTCTTCTAACTCTGTGATCGATGATAGAGAAAGCACGCAACTCTTCACTTATAAATTTATCCTTTTGGGATGCTACTTTAATTTTACACATAATATATTTAAAACCCTTTTAAATTATTTATATCCAGCCGAAAAAAAAGTAATAAATTCAGCATTTATAAATCATAACAATGATTTGTATTACTATAATTTATATTATTATTGGGTGGCAATTTTTTAAAAAATCTTTCCTTTGGTTATCCTTCATTTTAAAATCTCCTTAACAACTGATTACAAGAAATATTTGTCTTACTTAAGAGTGAAACTTCTGCCCATTCACTAGTCTTTCTTCCTTTCCTTTTCAAATGGAAATGAATGAAAAAAAATAATAATAATAAAAAAAAGGAGCAGCACTTACCCTACTCAACAGCTTCGTCATCACTAACGTGTTGGGAAAAAATGACAACATTTGGGCTGAGGTATACTAAACGTCAGCACAAAATATCAAAACGACACCATTACTTATCGCTCAACACCAAATTTGGATATGGCAATTGTTCCATTCAGCAATTCTTGACCCACAATAAACACAGAATTTATTCTTTCCTCCGTAGGAATTTTTGTTCAAAAGTCAGTTAACAGTTTCCAAGTATTTGTGAATAGGAGTCGTAAACTGAGTTTAGAACGTGTACAGATTTGTAAAGTAATAAAAAATATTTGAATAAGACAATATAAAGCGATGTACTGTATATACGCTGTATATTGTATACAGTCGACCCCCCTATAACGTACGTTCCTATAACGACAATTCCTATAACGTAGCGAAAAAATTGTAGCAACTTTCGTATAACGTACCTCCTATAACGTCGTTTCGCGACAAGATTGATAGAGTCTGGACCAATAGTGGATGAGCAGCCGAACTNTATCGCTCAACACCAAATTTGGATATGGCAATTGTTCCATTCAGCAATTCTTGACCCACAATAAACACAGAATTTATTCTTTCCTCCGTAGGAATTTTTGTTCAAAAGTCAGTTAACAGTTTCCAAGTATTTGTGAATAGGAGTCGTAAACTGAGTTTAGAACGTGTACAGATTTGTAAAGTAATAAAAAATATTTGAATAAGACAATATAAAGCGATGTACTGTATATACGCTGTATATTGTATATAGATTTTTTTTTTTTTAATTAGGAATTGAAATAAAATTAAATTATAAACACGAAAAACTTTCTTATATGTAATTCTCGAAAAATTCAAATTTATATATATATATATATATATATGAGATCTGTTTATTAAAGGGTGGCTCAAAAGTCAGTTAACCACGTTTGAAATTTATGTATAAACTTCTTCTGAGTATGAATGGTAAACTGGAATAACGTATATATAGATTATTTTTTCCAACAAAAATTGATTTAAAATTGGTTAACTGATTTTTGGTCCACCCTGTATATAAATACATTTAAATGGTATGCGTAACGTAGGAGGAGGTAGAAAAAGACGAGGATGAAGAATNATAAATACATTTAAATGGTATGCGTAACAAATGCATCGATTGTGGCACCATCTGTTGAGTTTTATTTGAACTATTAAAAAATAATATATATATATATAATTTTAACAGAATTATTACGATTACTTTATTATGGTTTTTAAAGTTATTTACTGAAATAATAAATTATTAGATATTTTTTTAAGTTACGCTATAAAAAAACATTTCTACATATAAGTCGAATTAAACAGAACAATAAATTAGATAACGTATTCATTAAATATATTTGGAGTAAAATAAAATTTTAATTTGTCTGTAAAATTAATTGAAAAATTTAATAAATAAATAAAAAATTATAGGATTTAAGCCACCAGTGAGGATCGAACTCACGACCCCTGGTTTACAAGACCAGTGCTCTAACCACTGAGCTATGGTGGCTAACGTTTACGTGCTTCTATCGAGTACCTTATATAGGCATTTTCGAAAACTTTCGTCTAATTTCTTTTTAGTTTACCTTTTCATAATTAAAAAAATATATTTTTTTACTTTAAAATCTTAAAGTAAAATCTTCAGCGTATCATTTTTATTTTAAGAATTAAAACAGTATTTAAAAATTATGTTTGTGAAGAATCTTGTACTTGTAACTTTAATTAACTAATTACAGTTGCGTACGTATATTTTTAAAAAATTATTATTATAATGAATTAATAAATATAGTTAACATATTTAAATGTTCGTATAAAATAAAATTTAAAAAAACAAATTTGATCACGTGATTATTGGAAATTCAAGATGGCCGCTTCCAGGCATAAGATTTTGGCATTGTTTTTGACGTCGAGAAGACCGCGTAATTATCAATTTACTAAGATTGGTTCTAATGGTTAGATGCTTTATTATTTATTACGTAAATACTGATGTAATTATTTGTAATATTTCTTTTAATTAAATTTTTTAGCGAGTAAATAGCATGCTCGCGTGTTTTTTTTAATAGAATATATTAATTAACAGTCTGAATTTAACGAAGAAAGGGCACTTTTGAGAAAATGCATCGTATAATGTTTTTAATTAACCAGTTTTATGTTTATTTTGATTAAATAATTTAAAATTGTTTAAGGACTATACTTTAGTATGGTGACTAGACCGGTGAAGAGGCTGGGCTGGATCCCATATTTACTTTGCATTGAAACTCATAGCGCTGCATTCCACATGCAGTGGAGAGAGAAGCAGCAGAGGAAGCATCGAGCGGGTCGGTTGTCTCTTGGAAGACATTGGCTGCGTTAAGCAGACTCGATAGTTCTGGTGGCGTTGAGTACTTTTCTGCCGGACGCCCTTTATGACAGCGCTGTTTTGGAACATGTTTGGTATTTTGACGTCACATTTTGTAGTGTCTTTCATTTACGCTATCTACCGCTGCCCGAAACTGACTAATGATGGCTGCTTTTTGTTCCAACGTACGTCGCTCGATCGTTTGGCAGATATAACTACGTAATGGCTACCGATTGAAACACCTTTGCTCGGTTACGACTGTTGACTCTGCCAAACGCATTTGTTAGAGTCACTAATGACAAAAAATTGTACCCCGTCCAAATTTTCTCTCCTGAGATAGTTGAACGATGTCTATGATGGATGGTTGCCGGGTGTAATTAAGTGCTTTCGGGCAACCTGGGGCCCAGTAGGATCGTCCACCCACAAAAAGTCACGTAATTGTTTCCCGGGTTTGCGGTGGTGGGTGGCTTGGCATTGTTGGTGCCACTTCTCGCTGTTTTGGATTCTAAAGTCGGTCGGGTCCTGCAACCGGGGCAATGCCAAAAGGCAGCCCCGGTTCTGGTGCTGAGACAATGTAAAGTCAATGTGGAATCTAGCCAACTGGTCCAGCCACTACTGAATGATCATTTAAGGTAAAGATGTGTTATACAAAATAATTCTGAACTATGTGACCGGGATTATTTCATACGGCTACTAATTTTCCCTGATTAATGAATTGTAGCTTGCGTGTATGCTCAAAATATATTGTTTTATGGAAAGCATTCTAAGAAATCTAAAAGTATCTAACAATGTATATGAAAATTAAGCATGATCTTATGAAGTCAGAAAAACCCAGTAAATGACCATCAGTGATTAGTCAGATAATCAACTGCTGATTGGAAGCCATATGCAGTCATTTATTGGTGCAAAATATCTAAAAGTTTCTCATGCTCATTCCTTGTTGATTGTAATTTGATGCATTAACTTATAATTCCCATGAATGACCATGGTAGTCATTTTCTGGTAGCTGGTCATTTACAGGTCAAATCATTCTTTGCCTTATTGATATGTTACTTGTAGGCAATTTATATACAGTACATTTATCTGTAGAAAGTATTTAAAAGTAAATTCCATCACTTTATTTACTTTCATGACAATATATAAATCTGTGTAAATATTTGCACAAACCATTATGATACACAAAATCTATATATATAAAATTGCTTGTCCTGACTGACTGATTCATTCACTCACTCACTCACTGATTCATCATCGCCCAGAACAAACCGCTGAACCTAAAGAGGTGAAATTTGGTACACAGTTAGGGTACATCATGAAAACGCTCAGTAAGAAGGGATTTTTCAAAATTCCCCCCCTCCCGTGGGGGGAGAGGGAGAGGATTAAGGCTTAACCGGAAGAACCGCTTCTACTGCACTATTTTAGATGCAATTTTTTGTTTTTATTGGCGTTTTAGTAGGGTATGCCATGGGAATGCACAATAAGACGGGATTTTTCAAAATTCCCCCGTGGGGGGAGAGGGAGAGGATTTAGTCTTCATCGAGTACTTAGGTGTATTAAATTAATAACATTTCAGACATTGTTATAAATATTTTTATCCATTTCGATTTTAAAAATGTTCGAACCGTTTTAAAACTATTTTAGATGCAATTTTTCGTTTTTATCTGCATTTTAGTAGGGTATGCCATGGCAATGCACACTAAGAAGGGATTTTTCGAAATTCACCCGCGGGGGGAGAGGGAGAGGATTAAGTCTTCATCGAGTACTTAGGTGTATTAAATTAATAACATTTCAGACATTGTTATAAATATTTTTATCTATTTCGATTTTAAAAATGTTTGAACCGTTTTAAATTTGAATTTGTTATTGCATATTGGTTTGATTATAGAACGATTGTAAATGTTCCAGAAAATTGATCAAATTGAAAATAGTTCGTTTGATTCTCAGCAATTCTCATCATTCTCAGCAGTAGGTGTTATATAACAATTACTATGGTTGTTGAAATACTGAATATAAATGGGGTTTGCTTGCAAAATTTTCGCGGGCGAAGTTGCGGGTAACAGCTAGTTTTACATACATTAAATGTATTTATGAATTTCATAATTGAATCAACATATGGATATTATCTGGTCATTATAAGAAAATGTATGAAAAAGCTTTTTGTTTAAAAATTTGTATAAAGCAATACAAAACTTTTCTGTAAATAACTCTAATCGGAGCTGTCGTATAACAAAATTTCTAGTACATGCCAAAAAGAGCACAAGATTCTGAAAAGAGTACGAGAAAATAACAGAAATTAGTGGATTTTATTAAATAAGTTAGATCTTTCTTTAGCCTTCTGATTGATTAAAAAAAATCATATCATTGGAATAAATTGTCATCAGACGTACATGTCCTAAAAGTTTCAGCCTTCTATCTTAATTAGATGTGAATGAAATTTGAGTTGCAATATTTGTGGATATGATACAAAGCAAATTAAATAAAAGCATTTAATAATAATAATAATAATAATAATGATGATAAACATGAAAATTTTTCTGTTACTTGTAATCCTGCAATATTATATTTTTATGAAATAGGCTTTTTAGCTGAAGTTGTTACAAAGATAAAATATTGTTTGATAGTTGAAAATGAAGTATGGTATGCATTTAAACATTATTAATGGCTTCATTCTGTGACAATTTTATGCAAAAAAAAAAAAAAAACTTCTATTTAAGCTGAAACTAATTTAGCTTGAACAACAACCTTAAATACTCAAATTTTATGCCTTTGTGTCCTTAACTTATGTATTTATGCTTAAATTGTCAACTAGGACTTAATTTATTACTAGGAATATCTAGTATAGTAAGTCCTAGTAATAAATTAAGTCCTAGTTGACAATTTAAGCATAAAAACATTAAATACTTTTTTCAGTAATACTATAATTTATTTAAACAAATGTTTTCCACCCTTTTCAAGGTCTATATCAAGTTTAACCTATAAACTAGAAGAGTTGAAATCTTCTAGTTTATTGTTTGGTAATTTTTGATATCAAAATTGATTTATAAAATGTTTTATAGAATATTAGAAACACATGAATAATATAACAGAAATTATTTTGGTTTTATATGAGGCTTTGTTAATGAGATAAATGGTTTTGAAAGTTTATCAAGTACATGTGCACTTGATCAAGATCAACTCAATGGATATCATGTACTGTACCCCTGTTAACATTTGTAAATATTCCAATGTTTATATGCATCAAATGGATTGAATAGTGAAAGCACATAATAAGACTAAATGTTTACTTTTCAGGAATATTTTTTCATTTAGAAATTGTTGGAAATGATGTCATAGTTATTGCATGCAGTTGTGCTCCTCTTGTTAAATTTCTACAAATGTTTTCCAACATATAATTTTGCAGTTTCAATTTTTCAAGTGCTAAAATAATTTTTTCTTTTAACTGCTCAATATTCAGTATGTCACTGCTATACATGATAAGAATAAGAGAAGAGTAAGAATGATACAGAAAAAATATTAACAATGGTGTTTACAAACACAAGAAGTAACACAGCAATGTTTTCAAAACACTCAACAGTAACAATAGCATACAGCAACATCTGTTGAGTTGATCATGTGCACTTGTGCACGATAAACTTTTAAGGCCATTTTTCTCAAACAAAGTCTCATATGAAGATATTTCATTCTATATTTTTGATTTGGTATTTCACATAGAATTACCACTTTCCTGCTTGTAACACTCAGTGGCATGCACAGGATTTAATCTTGGGGAGCAGAGTTGAACAGAAAAAACATTTTTAATGCAGAATTCAATAAAATTCCCACCTTATGTGGCCTTTAATTCATAAATAGTATAGAAATAGAAGACATGACAAATTTTCTAGTATTTAAACATTCCAAAATTGGATGTATTAATACTAAACCAAACAATTACAGTAATTAATCGGGATATTTTTGCTACAATTAATAATTAGTAGTTTATGCATTGTTTGTTTGTTTATTAAGTTATGGCAATGCAACACTTGGGCAATCTGCCTAGGGGGGATGCCTTCCGGGAGGTCTTTTTAAGGGAAACTAGCCCTTTTAGGTGTTACAGACGTGGAGAAAATCCATAAAATTCCAAGCGAGGTGCGAACCCACAACTGAACTTCCAGTGTTCAGGGTACAAAGACTGCTTGGCCACTGGTGGACACAGTTTATATATTAATTAATTATGTTAATTGTAGCAAAAAATAGTCCAATTAATTACATTTGGTTTAGTATTTCTAGTGTTCTTTTTCCTTTGGAGGGTGCTAGGACAAACTTGGGCCCCCTCTGAGTGCACTATTGGTACCACCAGTTACATGACACCATATATATGACATCAAAATTTCATATGCAAAAATAATCAAGCAATTACTAATAGATTCAGATACTAGATTTTTCTATTTAAAATAATCAAATATTTAATAGATTTTTATTAATAAGAGAGTTGATTCATATTGTTCCAAGGAATCGACTAGAGCAGCGCTGTCCAACTTATCATAGCCAGCGGGCCATATTTTCTTCACCAAACATTTCGGGGGCCAAGAAGGTTGATAAACCACATGACATTTGCATAGTGCTACGGTTCAGTAAGCACTAATTGATCAGCGAGTCCGATGTTGACGCTATAAAAAGGCGACAGTTCGANAGAATTTTTTCCTTTGCGTCCTCTCTATCTGCCCACCCGCTTAGTGCGCGCATATCCATATTGGCCAGACGGACGAATTTTTTTTCCGTCCTTCTGGCCAAGTGGCCAATTATTTTTAAGATAAATGCACACATGGCATTGCTGTTTCGTTGATAGAAGAGTTTAACAGTAACGAGCAATCTCGTAGTGAGCATCAAGACTTCATCTGTCGAAGAATTGTGAAGAAGTTTTATACCCGAAATTTGTTTAAAACGTTCGTAATGTGCACGTTTTAAGGAAATAGCAACGGTAATTTTCGTCCTAGCAGCTGAATTTTGAAGTCAAAATTTTCTCGAAAATCGAACCACGTACTCAGGACAGTATTACCAAAATTGACTGAGATTTGCGTAATAGTTATTTTTACAGCGAACTCTGAACACGTACCCTTTAATTATGATCACCTTATATATTATCTCCCTAATAAAAAAACATCATCTAAATTTTCGACGCAAAATTTTGAATACATGTTAAAAAATTAACATAAATATCAGAAAATGATTATTTGTAACAGAACGGTTTGATAAGTTTTTAACATCACAGTTCTTTCTTGTAAACATTTTAATTGAAAATAAATGGCAACACTAAAACCTATTCCTTCAACAGCGTCATCTGCATTCAAATGAAAAAACTATTTTTGTAAATATTTCACACGATGGAGAGGAGGGATTCGCATGATTTGTTAGAACAAATTAATAAGGAAGAAAAGAAAAAGAAATCAGAAAAAATATTAAGTAGAGAATGCTATAGAATGTTTAAAATTTTAATAAAAATAAATTTACATGTATATTCCACTGCGATACCAGATATTAATAAGGAGGAACAGAAAAATTTACCTGAAAAAAGTGAAAATAAAGTCAGTGTACCAGATTTTAAAACATTGGCAGAGTATAGGTAAATATTTACTAATAATAATTATCAATATGATTTATAGTGTAATTATATTTAACAAGATACTTATTGAGTTCACAATTTCATAATTATTTCATTTTATTTTTATGAAATTAACAGTGTATCTTAACAACATTTAGTAAAACTTTAAACTAATATGTTGAGTTATCTTCACGTGACTAGAACATGTTTATAAACAACAACGTGACAAACCTGATTTTTGATTAAAGTCGGACAATCTGCCAAATTATTGTCTGGCTTTAATAAAAATTAACCTAATCATAGCCTGATAATTTGGCAGATTGTATGAATATGTTCATATTAAAATGATATAAAAAACAACTATCTATTATATGTAATTAATAATAAATCTCACATTCCCGAAGCCTGGCTGTAAGGTCACAGACACAAATGTAAATAGTTCTTAAAGGAAAATGCTCAGGAGTGTGAGATTTGTTAGCAATTATTCCAATAAAATAACTTTTTATGATGTTTATAAGAGTTTATCGATTTTATTATCTATTTATATTATTTTAAGATGAATTTAGTCAATTCTTCTTAGAATTAGAAATTATACTTTTGTACTGTTGAAAGATATTTAAATTTTTAAATATTTTTATGATTGAAACAAAGAAGAATAAAATTACAGTATGACTGAAAGCATTATTCAATTATTTATATGAGTATAGACAAAGGAAACATAATTAAATATATAGGGCAGGGATGGGCAACAGTTTTTGCCCAGGGACCAAATTGGAAAGAGAACTTTTTTCACGGGCTGAACCAGAGGCTGCCCTAGGAAGATTTTGAGGTGGTGTGAGATCTCGTGGTGTCACCCTGTAGAGACTAAATTGCACATAGAGATTACAGATACATTTTTCAGATTATCATGCTTTATCAACATTCTATGCTGTACTTAAGAGATTTGTAATGGCAGGTTAACTCTAAATGCACACAGTGAGTTGTTGACTTTTTTTTTTTAGGCGTCAGAATTTTTCATCGAGCTATTCGGATTTCAATACCTAATGTTGAAAGATTGATCGCGGGCCATGCCTGATATAGGGTGTCTCCTAAATTTAAATCCAGACTAATAACTCAGAAAGGACTGTCAAATTCAAGTGAACAACATTGTTTTATACATTGTTGGGTGTGGACTATTCATTGGTGCATCAGTTAATTTCTTCCTCCTCCCAGAAAAGAGGATTATCTCAGCTCCTATTGTATACAGAACTACAGTTCCAACTGTAAAGTTGTAGAGCAGGTTGAAATTAGTACATACCACATTTTATTCAATTAAAAAAGGATAGAGGTTTTGTCGTGCACTCTGAAAATTTGAAGAGTTGTATGAGTTTGGTTTCTCCATAGTACTAAGCTTCTTTGTAAGTGTTTGCTTTTCAAGCTTTATATAGTTTGTGATAAAACTGTCAGTGAAAAATATATTTTGGTTTCATTAATTCAGGATCTTATAGGACAGGAAGAAGGCTAGAACTTGAAACTTAGAGTTTATTGCACCTGGAGGAAGTAAAACAAATGAAAAAGAATAAAACAATATTTCCACATCATAAACATACATCTAAGCAGAAAATTGCTTTATCATGTTATACATCAAAAAACAAATACTTCCATTTAGCAGTGTATTAAATTGCTCAATTGTCTCCATTAACAGCAACATGTGTTAGTACTTGTTCAATTGATTGGCGAACATGTTTACTATATCAAATTATTATGCTATAGGACTGTTTTTGAATGATAAAAACATTTGGACTGTGGAGGGATCTGAAGACTGTCTTTAAAAATGCCAATAGTATTTAAATTCGTGCTGGATTTAGTAAGGTTTATAATATTGATACCAATGACCAATTAGTGACCTGTTTAAATGTTATTTTTAAATTCAGTTTTGAATTTTTGTTAATATTCTAGTTTAATAATGATCAATTTACATGGCATGCTCCTCCTTCCAAATAATAATCTTAATTAAAACATTCTCTTAGTTTATTAAACTGTGTATTTGAATACTGCTTCAGTCGTAAATATTTATTGTGTTATTCAAATAGCCTTTTGTCCATTGTCTTATTTTGTGTATTTTGTGCTAGCACGTTTTTTCCAAAGACAGACGTATCATGCTGGATTAAATAAAGAACAGAATGACCTTGAGACCCACAATTTGCAGAGTAATACTATATATTAATTTTATGATAAGTTTAATATATGAAATGTTCTTATTTTTTGGAGTTTTGTTGCATATGTATATATGTTGTGAAGTATTTATTATAAAATTAATAATGTTCATGCATATCTGTAAATCCTAAAAAAAAAATCTATGTATTAAGACTAAAGAGAAACCTGTTATGTTTGAAATGCATATTGTAAAATAAATACAGAATTATTCTGCAAATTACGTTTCAAAGTAATTCCATTGTGTTTAATGCATAGTTTGTGTGCTTGCACAAAACATGCAAAATAAATATTTATTCTTATTGAATTTTAATGTTTTGTTTTACCATCAATACAAGATATTTTATGATAGTCGTAAATTACTAGGTATTTTCTAGGAAAACAACTGAGCTCTGTGGCATAGAAAACTAAAACTGTTAAAAAAAAGGGTTTAAAATTGATCTAAGTCTAAAATGTCATAGAGATCAATTTAAACTGATAACAGTTGGAAACTTGATTGACATGTAGCACACAACCAGTTTACAATTGGCATACATAGACATTACATAATGAGCTTTGATCTTGAATATCTCAGTCCACTGTCAAAATTCCTGCTTCATCATGAAATTGACCTTGCTGAATTGTATGTATTTGCAAGAAAATCATGTTTAGTGATCGTCCAGTTGCTTTAAAATTTTATCACAGGCAAAAACACTTTCTGATTTACACAGAGCTCCACTCAACAAAACAGTCTATTTTATTATGATTTAGAATACAGTGTTAACAATAATCTTTAGTCCTATTGATTATTCACAAAATATAATTAAAAAATATGCACAAAAACAGAGTTATAATTTCATACATAGTAAATGAATACTTTGACCTGATTTGGAATGAAACAAAAAAAAAAAAACACCTTGTTCTCTGCAGTTAATACTAAGATGCTATTTTTAGTGGTATGAATATTGATCCATCTATATAATCTGATTTAATACACCTTTGCCACTTTCAAAAATGTGGAAACTGGAAATGCAGGTTAATTTCTTACTTTGCATATATTTTAATGGAATGTAATATAAAAAAGAAAACTATAAGTTAATAAAATAAATTTAATACAATTTCAAATGTAATCAAATATGATGGATGGAGAATTTTTTTGTGCGCCATGTAGTAAGCATAATTATCTTTAAAAATGTTTTTATGTTATATTCAAGAATATTTGTTTTATAAATATTCTTTAATTAGAATAAATGTAAAGAAGCTGGTTGAAAAGAATGATCAGATGATAAACTGAATATAAGGATAAGGAAGAAAATGTACTGTTTGTCAGCAATAAAATTATTTACTTGAACTAAATACATGCAAGTACTTTCAACATTTCAAAATGTCATCGTAAAGTGAAGAAAGAATATATAAAATTTACATAATGACTTTTTATAAACTTACATATCAAGAACATACACTGTATTTGTTTTAATATAGGTCTATTAATTCCATTAATATATATTTAGCATAATTTAACTCTCCAACTTTTGGCTTTGTACAACTCTCATCATTCTGTTCATAGAATAATGATTCTTTACTAATTATCTAAAATCATTTTTTTTAATTTTAATTTCTCGTTATAAATGCTTTAATGGAACAAAATAATGTACAAAAAGAGTTCAAGTACTTTTGAGTACTAAATACTTATTGTCACGAATAGAGATTTGACAATAAAATACAATAAAATTAAGAAACAGAACGTTAAGTGTGTTCATTCTTTCCATGTGCAAATCATTATTTCTAGTAGCTCAAAGTCTTTGCTCTTTAAGTGTGCTATCTTTTTTCATTAAAGCATTTCTCTTTTATTATTATAATAACTTTATCATTTTTGGATATTAATCTTACACTTTAATTATATTATATTATAATTAAAATGTTTCAAATGCTTATGTGAAGGAACAGAACTTTTTAAGTTTTTAAGTTTAACAATATTACAGCAATTGGTAATGGAAAAGAAATACATAAAATGTACTTTCTTTCATATTATATTTGAAGAATACTTTTTTTAATATTTGCTTACTGTGGAATTATATCCTGTTAAATAAGTCAAATTTTAGAATTCTGTTTTTGTTTATCATTTTTTATTTTTGTTTTGTGTTTATTTAACAGAATTACAGGTATATTTAGTTATTTTGGGATGCTGTTGACAGTGCTGGTTGTTGGCTTGTTTTTTTATGACTTACTGCTACGATCCACAATTCAACCATTTACCATTAATTGACTTTATTGAGGATGTCTTTTTCTACCGTAATACTTTCTTTTTTAATTTTGTTTTTTTTATTTATTATTGAAGGAGTTGAACTTAATCCAGGTCCAATGTCTCGTACACCACCTTCTCCTTGCAATAAAGCTTCAACTTCTGTTGGTAAACGTTGTCGATCTCCAAGCAAACCAACATTGAAATCATCTCGATTGGATGATTATTTTGCATGGCAGGCTATTTCTTCTCAAATTCCTCAGAAGATTCTGTATTCTTAAGGAACGTTTTGATACCATTCTATTGAAATTGGAAGAATTGTCATCGAAATTTGACTGGTTGTCTAATTTATATAAGGAGTATGATGAACGTCTAACCTGCCTGGAAGAAGTTACTGAACTTTTGACTTTTAGAACTGTTTGTATGGATAATTTTTCTCTTCAGAATTATTATATAAACTCTGTATACAACGATTTGAAAAAAAATAACATTATCATTTCCAGTTTCAGTGGTAACAATGAAGAATTAGTTAATAATGCTAATTGCTTTGTTGAGTTGTTTAAAAGACAGAACAGAAGTCTATTCCTTTTATTAACAGTTATCAAATATTGGGAACTCTGCTTGTATTGTTCAAGGTCTATACTCAAGCTGACAACAGATTTATTTTTTAAAAATTTAAAGAAAATTCAGGAGTTGCTGTCCTCGTGCATTAAAGTTTTTGATGATTTGTCATTTAGATCAAGACTTAGATGTAAAAAATTGTTTCCTTTTTTGCAGAGCTAAATTTTTGAATAAAAAAGCATTTCTGAAAGCTGATTGCTTGATGGTGACAAATTCACTTACAATTTACAAACAAATGAACTGCAGAAGATTCATAGTTTTTTACACAAATCCAGTCAAAAGGATTAATTAGAACAATTGCTAAAGAGAGGGATAAAACTTTAGTAATGGGAATACTGTCTTGGAATTGTCAAGGAACATTGGACTTGACAATGAATGACCAAGAGTTTATATATTTTTTGCAAAATTATGATTTAGTTGCTTTCACTGAGACTTGGTTAACTAATTCCTATAAACAAGTCCTATCTTTCTTGAATCGAGATTTATTTTTATACGAACAATTTGCTAAAAAACCAATTAGTTCTGACCATCTGTACGGCAGTCTCATTCTTGCAGTTTCCCATAAATTAGGTTCTTTAGAATTGTTGTTTAACTCTGACGATCTGATAGTAATTAGATTTAATTGTAGGAAAAACTTTTGTTCACTTAGTTATAGTTTGATAATTGCTCTTGTTTATTTGAGAATAGATCTTTATATATTATTAGCTAAAATGGAAGATTTGTTAAGAAATTTTTCTCAGGATGATATAATTATTTTAGGAGACATGAATGCTAGAATAGGCGAGATATTGGATAATTTTTACACCTGGTTTAATACTAATGTTTTAAATTCCTGAAGATCTAATGATTTAATATTAAATCAAAGAGGAAAAGGTTTTTTATAATTAATTAAGTTGTACGGATTATATATATTAAATGGTTGATGTATCTCAGACCAACTGTCAAAAGAAAAGTAAATTTAGCCAGATAGTCAATCTGTTATAGATTTAATAACAGTAAATGTGAATTTATTAGACAGATTATTACATTTTAGAGTTATTGATATTTTTAATTCTCATCATTTTCTGATTTCAATATCGTTTGGATTTATGATGGATGTTGTATTGACTCGGAAACTTCCAAAAATTTGTTATGTATGGAAACAAGAAAGATTGAATAATTATTTATCTCTTATCAATTTGTTATATATTTTGGTTAAAAGGACCTTTCTGTAGGATGCGCAGAGTATCTATGATGAACTATTGACAACCTTGTTAACTTCATCTTTACAATGTGAAATGATTAAGAAAAATATTTCTTTATTATCTAATATGACGATTTTAGTCTCTGTAATCCAAAATTATTCTTGGTAGACCAATCTCACAGCAATCGTATTGGCAAATTAAGTTCATTTTGTAATATAAACTTAATTTGCCAATACGATTGCTGTGAGATTGGTCTACCAAGAATAATTTTGGATTACAGAGACTAAAATCGTCATATTAACTAATATACAGCAAACCATATATATATATTCTTTATTATCATTTGAGAGACAATGGTTTGATCCTCAGTGTCTACATTTAAAGAAAACAAAGAACTGAGTATTACGAATGTTTTGTAGAAATAAAACTAGAAATCTATTGGACAAATACTTCAAATTAAATAAAAGCTATAAGTTGCTGTGTAAGGCAAAGAAACAGATATTCTTGGCCAAATTAAACTCACAACTATTGAGGACTAAAAATACTAGAGATTTTTGGTCATTAGTTAATAAATTTCAAATTAAGAAACCATGTGAAAATGCTATATTCCCCTCAGATTGGTTGAATTATTTCAGAGAATATTTTGCTGGGCTTAATACAGTAATTTATATTGATTTAAGCTTTGGTAATAATTTTCGTCTTTTGGATGATTCTATCACTTTGAGTGAATCAGAAAATTAAAATCATCTAAGACTCCCAGTCTTGATAATATAAGGAATGAAATGATAAAATACCTTTCTACAGAAATATTACTAGATATATTGCATATGTTTAATCCCTTTTGTCTAGTTGCTCTTTTCCTTTATCTTGGAAATAAATCACTTTAAGGATGATTTACAAGAGGGGAAGTAGGCAGACTCCAACTAATTATAGACCAATTGCTTTAATTAGCATATTTAGAAAGGTTTTTTCAACTGTAATGGCAAACCATCTCTGGAATTGGATGAATGAATTTAATACTGTTACATCTCTCCAAGGAGCACTTATTAAAAATAGAGGTGTTGAATACAATTTGTTTATTTTGGTTGGTCTTATTCAAATGTCACCTTCAAGGAAATGAAGGAAATTATGTACTGCTTTTATTGATCTCAAGAAAGCTTACAATACAGTCTTATCATGATTTGTTATGATATAAGCTTAGGAGTATTGGTCTTTCTGCATTTTTCATTAATTTATTTAAAAGTCTCTTCTCTAATACAAGATATTTTATAGAGGCTTTTTCATTTTGTACTGATTATGTTGAGTCTAATAGTAGAGGGTTACCTCGCGGAGAACCATCGAGTCCTATCCTTTTAATTTTGTTTTTGAATGATCTTCCTGACCTTCTGAGAGGTCAAAGCTCTACGATAGCATTGGCTTCTCATATTGAAATTAACTGTCTTCTTTATGCCGACGATGTCCTTCTCTTGGCTAATTCAGCTTCTGTGCTTAGGGAAAGACCCAATCTTACTTGGAGAAAATTGATTGGCAGTTAATTCAGAAAAGGCAAGGCTTATGATTTTTTGTAGAGGTAGTAAACTTAAGAAACAGACAATTTTAGTTTAGAAACCCATAAACTAGAAATTGTGTCAAATTTTAAATATCTATGTATTTATTTAAATGCTAGAAAAAAGTGCCATGTGAAGAAGAAATAAAGGTTTACTTGACGCCAGAGCTAAAATCTCCAATCTCATCAAGTTATTTATTAAAATTAAAGCATCTTCATTAAATAATTATTTTAGATTATTTGATTCCTTGATTGGACCAAGTATTTTTTATGCTTTTCCGGCTTTGGGTGGTTTCTTAGTAGACAGATTTGAGACAATACAGTTGTTCTACTTTATGCAGGTGTTCCATATTAATAGATCTGTCTGTGGACTTCACTATTAATTTATCAATAAAATATTTGTTTCGGTTTTGGAGGAAACTTATTGACCTATCGGAAGATGATTATCGAAAATTGATATATACAAGATTTTCACGGATAAATAGTAATTCTTTTTTGAAGTCGTGGTTTGTTATAATTAAAGAATTATTAAATACTAATGGATTGTCCTCTAGTTATATGAATTTTTTAAGTGAAAGTTTCGTTCCTTCTGAATTATGATCGACGACTAAGAGATTTATGTTGGTCAAAAGGTGTTCATTATTTGAGTGAAAGGGATGGGACTGGAATTTTTCTTAATAGAATGTGGACTCCAGCACTATATTTATTATCTAATTTGAGTTACAAAATAAAGTCCTTTGCTGCACAATTCACATTAATTATTTTACCGTTTATGTTTATCAAAAACTTATTTAATGTCTTGTGTGATGCTGAGTGTTCTTTTTATGGAATGACAGTGATGAATATGAGAAAACACCTTGATTCTTGTAATATTCTTTTGGATATCCGAGCTGCTACACTGACATCTGATTTTTGTTATCAAATTTTATTCTGTGACAGTTTTGCCATGTTAACATTACATAAATTATATAAATGTTTTGTTCATATATCAAATTTAAAGTAACAATGATATTTAACCCCCTTTGTAATAACACCCGTTATATCAAATAATGAAGATTGATTGAAATTTGGTTATTTTCAGATTTATTTATCCGGAATTTTTGCCCAACCCGCAAAGAAATCGTAGACACAAAATTCGTGAGTCTCTAGAGAGGATGGATATGTTAAAGCGGAGATCTGTTCTTGAAATTCCAGAGTTTTACGTTGGTATGCTAGCAAAATTTTTTCATATAATTATATCTTTTTTAATAAAATTTGTTTTGTAAATTGTAATAGCATGAATAAAATATAAATATAAAATTCAAATAATACATATGTTTTCATTCTTGTAGGTAGTATTCTTGCAGTAACTGTATCTGAACCTTGGTCACCTGGAAAAACTAACAGATTTGTTGGAATTTGTATATTGAGAGAAGGGCATGGATTAAGAGCCAGCTTCATACTTAGAAATGTAGTCGATCATTTAGGTTTGTATTCAAAATGATAATATACATTTTTTACACTCTTTTCAAACTGCAGTTAAATAGTAGTCAAACATTGACAAAAAAAACCTTTAAAATGCAGCTTTTTATTAACTAATTGAACATTTTTGGCCATTTGAATGACCTTCCTCAGGAATAAAAATTGAATGATTTTGATTTTTATAAAACGAAGTTTGTTACGGAATGATTTTGAACGTTTGAATTTTCGTAGCTGTCTAGTGCGCAAGCCCATAAAAATACAATATGTATGGGTTATTTGTACAAATATATATATAAGCGACATATAACTATAAAATAAGAATAAATACCTAAATAAAATATAAATAACTGAAATATTAACACAACTGTGCCTAATTCCTTGACCGTTTGTTCCTTTTTATACTAAAGTATTCAGATTATGCCTGCTCTCAATTCCGCTGAGACTTTACTCGATTCTCTAAAGTTTATTGCTTGTCCTTCCTGTTTAGTCTTGTATATTTGCCATGCTTCTGCGTATTTAACGTGTCTCTTGTCCTGAATCTTTTGTATTATTTTAGCTCTTTCCCAATTCACTACTACCTTTTTTGGGTCTGCTATAACGTACATCGCTAGTGCAGTGACTGGCTGTTCTTTCTGTACATTCCTTTTATGTTCTTTTAACCTTTCTTTTAATGACCTTCCTGTGACAGTAAAACTTTTTTTGTCGCCTTTCGTCTTGTATGGGTATTCTATAAATTCCTGCAATAAGGCTCTGGTCTATATCTTTTGTCTGTACATAGCATTTAGTATATTGTTGGATTTCTTTTAAAAGTTATCTTTTTGTTTGTTGCAGCTCCTGTTGCTTTGTAAATATTGCTTAGGGTGTTGTGTATTCCATCACAGTGTATTCTTGTATTCTTTCCCATTCATTAATTTCATTAACTTCTATTTTATTAATGATGGCATTTACCACCTTCTGGTTGACTCAGAATTGCCTAGCTAGCTCTTTAATGTGCTCTAATTCTTTGATTCGGTCTTGTACTTTGCTGCAGTATGTTTATGCTCTCTTTATAAGTGCCTGGAATGCTGCTAATTTATAACTTGTTGGATCGTGGGAGGTCCATGGTATTAACAACGGGTTATAGGTCTGCTTTCTGTACACTTTTGTAGTAATTTCCCCTCCTTTCTCTACTTCTATTATTATGTCTAGGAAATGTATAGTTTTATCATTTTCTTGATGTAGCTCAAGTTCTAGGCCAAACTTGTTGGAATTGACGTCTCTGATAAATTGTTGTATGTCTGGTTTTTCTTTCCAGAAAATGAAGACGTCGTCAACATAGCATGCAAATATTAAGACATATACTGAATATTTTGGTATGATGGCCTTCTCTAAAGTCCTTAGGACCATCTTGTACAAAGCACTGGATACAGGACTTCCCATTGCCACTCCTCTATGTTGAGTGTATGTTATTACTTTAAAATTAAAAATCGATGAATATTTAGCAAGATGTGTCAGTTCTAGTAATTGTTTTTCCGTATTTTCTGCATTTCCGATCTTGCTTATTAGGAAGTCTCTCGGATGACAAAAACATGGCTATAGTTTTATTGAAGGGTATAAAGCTTTAAAGTCTAAACCCGTCATGTAACTTCCTTTTTTTAACTTCATATTTTTCAATTTCTGGAGCAATTCTAGTGGATGTTTTATGCTGTACTTGTGTGGAGGCATGTGCGTGTTAATAAAGTTTTTGAGTAACTGTTAGTAGGGGAGCATCATTTTTATTTAAGTATTTATTATTATTGTACAAATATATATATATATAAATGATATATAAATATAAAAGTAACTCGTATATATTTTTACGGGCTTGCGCACTAGACAGCTATGAAAATTCATATGTTCAAAATTGTTCCATAACAAACTTTGTTTTATAAAAATCATTGACTTTTATTTTTTATTCCTGAGGAAGGTCATTCAAATAGCCAAAAACGTTCAATTAGTTAATAAAAAGCTGCATTTTAATGGTTTTTTTGGTCAATGTTTGATACATTTTTTAGATATGTAAAAGTTATATTTCATTTTACAATAATAGAACTAGTTTCTATTAATGTAAAATGAGGAGGAGGAGGAAAGAATTAAATCTACTTATCAGGGATGTGTACAATTATCCATTTGGAAAGAACACCATATGACTCTACATTTTGTTAAGTTCAGTCCTTTATTTACACACATTTCTGGATACAATTTATATATATAATATACTACTCATCTACCAACTTTAGTCACTCTTATTATATCTCACTCCAGAAGGGGAGAGTAAGACTTCTCTCTTCCTTTTAAGGGGATAGTCTGACCCTGCTCCCTTCTGTCATGTTATTTCAGGTCCACCTTCACTAGGGCACATGACTAATTACATTACTTATGCGTAGCAATTTCTGGCCCATCTGGTAAAACCAAATCTCTTTTGTCTTTGCACCAAACCTGAAAAACCTACTTGACAGGTAGAAATAATTAAATGTTCAAATTTTAATATTTCACTATAAAATATAAGCTTTTAGCAATTTATATTGGTGAGTAAAATTCTTAAAGAATCTTAGCAATGTTAAGTTCAATGACATTTAACATTAAATCTTTTACATTTTAAAAATTAAAATATTCTCTGTTAAATTTGTAATTTCCAAGTAACTGTTACTAATCTTAAAATTTTTGACAACTACTTAATTTGAAATCCTTTAGACTAGGTAATTGAATTATATATATTAAAAAAAAAATGAACTGTAATGAGAGCTCACTCTACTTTCAGTGTGATAGAGAAAATAGTTTTGCTTAAGTTTATTGATGACTTTATAATTTTCCAAAAGAATTTAATTTTTTTGAACTGACATAGATTGACAGTAACTAATAGGAGTCATTCGAATAAGAATGACTCCTATTAGTTACTGTCAATTAGTACTTTCAGTATACCAAAAAATAAGAAATAATTTTGATGGTGACAGACACCTCATAGAGTCATATGAAGTTACTGAGATTTAAAAAATAAGAAAATGGTATTTTTTTTTTCATAAATTGGTAGATATAAAAATATATTACAGTGGAACCTTGCTTAATGAGCATAATTCGTTCCAGAATCTTACTCATAATGCGAAACACTCGTTAAGCGAAACAATTTTTCCCATATAAATTAATGTAATATATGATAATGCATTCCATGCCAAAAAAATACTCAAATATTTATATAATGTTTATTCAAAGAAAATTATACAATATACATTGTTAAGGAGCGTGAATCATCATCATTATCATTTCTTCTAGCATGGAATGAACCAACCTGGAATGCAAATCTGATTTGCAGAAAACAAAAAAAAATCACAGATAATATGTCTGATAAACACGCTAGTCTTGGGCTATGTAAAGGCTATAGTTAAATATTAGAAATTAATTAATTTGACTAGAGATAGGCAGTTATGCTTCCATCTCTAGTCAAATTAATTAATTTCTAACATTTAACTATAGCCTTTACATAGTCCAAGAATTTGGCATATTGTTTGGCATGTTTATTATATCAATATAATGGACTATGGTTGTTGATGTTTATATGTAATATGTCTGAACACGAGCGACACTAAGATGCTAGTGGAACGAGTGCTAAACACAGACTGATGGAGCATGCGCACAATCTGGGATTTTCCCTCTATCCATCCCTCGTTAAGCGAGTCAGTTTTTTACAATTTGTTTTGCTCTTTATGAGAGGTTCCACTGTAATTTATTTACTTCAAAGTTTGTAAATCAGGTTTCAATGATTTACAAACATCTATATAAAAATATTTTTGCTAGTTTTTAATTTTTCAGAAAGTATCAAATTAAAGAAATACTGAAGAATTTTTCTTTCCTAATTAATTATTCCATTGCACTTTTTTTGGTAAAAAGTAATCTCCTCATAGAAATATATTTTTAGCCCAATGTCGTACGGCAGTTGTTGTAGCTTTATTATTATATTTTTACTTTATTTACAAATTAATTGTGTTTAATTATTTTAGATAGAAAATTAAATGATTAGAGTATAAATGATCTGATCCCATGTATATTATCATAATTTTTGTAAATATTCTTGAATTTTGAACACTTTTAAAATATGTTCAAAATTCAAAGAATTTAGATAACAAATAATTTTTCATGTTTAAAGTTTTCAGTCTAATTTATAGACCATTATTAGGATTCTTTCTCTTTTAATGAACTGATTATTTTTAAATTCTAATTTAAAAATTTTCTATTCAAAATTAAGACAATCCACAAAAATGTTGAAAAAGCATGAACATACCAAAAATATTTATGGTATTGGCCTTAAACTGGCTGAATAGTCTAAAAAATTTTTTGTTTAGTGTTTGATAAATTCTGTAAACTACAAAAGGATTCTTCTTTATTTATCATATTTTTTGCATCAGTGTTTTTCAATCACCAGTCTACAGAAAAATATAACACTAGGGCAGTTGATTCTAGATTACTATTTAAAAGTCATCTGTAGTTACTGTACATACTTTGTTATGTGCAGGAATTCTAAATAAGTTAATAAATATGCATAATTTATAGTTGCATATAATTACTAGTCTGCAATGAGAAAAAGTTGTGAAACCTTGCTTTACACAACTGAAACATTTGATAAATTCAAGCATTGAATTTCTTCTGTAGGCATAAAAAAAATTTAAGATTTGCATAGTTTAAGTTGACAACAGATTGTTTTACAGAATATAAAATTCTTTGTGTACTATATTATATATATGTAATGATTTATTACAATAATAATTTTCCTAAAAAGTAACATATTTCAATTTTAAGTAATTAAGAAAATAGATTGTATTATCACTGATAAAATTATATTATTGTAAAATGAATTTCTGTGCATGGTGTTAAAAAACATCATTGAATATATATATATGATAAATAGTACACACATTACTAAGTAAAAATCCTTAGTAGATATAAGTTTTGACCTCATCTACTTAGTCACAATGTGCATGGAAATGGAAGTGGTATGGAACATCTATAAATATTAAAGTAAAGATTTAGCAAGATTATATTCTTTTTACATTGTATGCAATGTGAAAGGGGAGGGTCTTGCCAAATCTGTAACTTTCTAACACTGTTTTATTTATTAAAATGATGTACATGATTTCCAAAATTAATCAAATTTAGAATCAAATAATAATACACTTTTGAAAAAATAAGATATATATATATATACACACACACACATGGGACTTATACTGTAAGTTGGCTGAGTGCTAAATCATTCCTAATTGGCACTGTGAATGATCAGCATGGTTATATATAAATTTATGGTAAACTACAAATACTGGTAAATTAATTTATCATTTATGATCATCATCAAAATTGTGTTTACTAAGGATTTTTACCCAGTATGTACTGTACTATCTGCCATATAAATGGCTGAATTGATTTTGTAATATAGGATGTTAAAAGAAAGCATATTTTTATTCATTTTCTTTAAATTACACATAACAATAAACTTTTTCCGTAACTAAATACAAAGTATATACCTTTTTCCTTTCTTGAAAAGGTTTTTTTAATAAATTTATAGAAACAAACTGATAAGGTGATTTTAAAAAGTATATCTAACAAATTTTCAATGTTACAGACACAAATCAATTTTAAATAGGCAACAGAATAAATAATTTTAAGTTAAGTGTTGTCATCTACCAAATACAAAAATTTTTAAATATTATATCATTAGCCTTCTACACTGGGGATCCAGGTTCTTATATCTCAGACCTTTGTAATTTATCTTGAGTAATATTGTTAGAGTTATGATTCCTTATGCAGGTCAGTCCCAGCCGTAATGTGCAGAATTGTGGCTGGCCGCATAGTTTAATGTATTTATGTTCATCTTAACCAATTAATCAATCAAAAAATATTTCATATCACAGGATACAAATAAAATTATTAACAGTGACCGTAGCAAAGTTTAAGTTACAAGTTGACAGATATAAGTTTTATTAGATATTTTTAACATTTGATTACTAAATCCATGTAATTATTGAAATGATATATTTGCATGTATAATTTTAATATTTAAAAATATTATGCTTGAATATGGCTGAGTGCTAAATCATTCCTAATTGGCACTGTGAATGATCAGCATGGTTATATATAAATTTATGGTAAACTACAAATACTGGTAAATTAATTTATCATTTATGATCATCATCAAAATTGTGTTTACTAAGGATTTTTACAATTATTGTATTAAAAGCAAGCATTTAATACAATAATCTGTATTAAATGCTTGCTTTCAGGTAGATAACTGTTTAAAATTTTTCACAAAGAAATGATTATTGATAAGAGTATATCAATAATCATTTCATTTATTCTTATTTCTCTAGGAGTCGAAATTAGATACGATTTATATAATCCAACGATACGGAAGATCGAAGTGTTAAAATTGGAAAAGCGATTAGATTTTCATCTAGTATATTTGAGAGATGCAGCACCCGAATACAGTACATTTCCATTTGATATGGAAGCCGAAACACGCACCGAAGGAGCACCCGTTCCAATTAATCCAATGAAAGTAAGTGTCAATGGTTTTCATATAAAAATGTGAGCAATTATTTTGCGTTCAGTATTAAAATTATGAGAACTTATATTTTATGAACGATGCCCAATTCTGTTTTTTACACAGTAGATAGTTTTTTCAGGAACACATGTTAATTAAGATCTGGAACAAATCTTCCTTTACAATCTTAACAAACCAGCAAAAATAATACAATAATCTGTATTAAATGCTTGCTTTCAGGTAGATAACTGTTTAAAATTTTTCACAAAGAAATGTTTCTATCCTGTTTTAGGACAGCTTCAGCTTTTTAACAAACATAAGTAACTATTTCAACAGTTCCAACAGTGACTTATGTTTATTCATAAGTTGTCCTAAAACAGGACAGAAATGTTTGTTTGTGGAAAAATATAAACAGTTGGCTACCTGGAGGTAATATTTGATACTAATATAAAAGGATGTTTGCTTCAATTTTACATAATATATCAGAAGGACAATAACATTGTAACTGACTAAAATTTGTGCAAATAATAATTGAAAAAGTCTAATAGAAATTTATTTTTTATGATTTCTGTATTGAAAGAACAGGTCATTAAATTTTTGCTTACTGTTTCATTCAGAGGATAAAATTAGAATAAAATACTGATTGGGCAAGCTAGGTGCAAGACACATCTAAGTGTGTGGTGAAAAACAGTCAAATATGTAGAATTTGCCTTTAAGGTTGCTATACATGCTCAAATAAATTTTAAGAATTTTTTAAAGCAATTTTCTAGAAAAGGAAGTAAATAATTTTATTGAAATTTGTTTTTTTACTTCTTCAAAAATGTGTTAGATCAAAATATGGACCAGAAAAAATTTACGATAGCAATATACATCTGAATTTCAATAGAATCATTATTCCCAAAAGACAAATGTAGTAGTAGTAAACAAAATATTTTCGAATTGAAAACAATTTTTTAATCAACACTATTTATATATTGCATTTTATAAGATTATGATGATAATACAGTAGAACCCCAATTAACTGAGGCAAATCTGTAAGTTAATATACCACTTTTCTTATATTCTTATAGTTTATACAAGATTTATTATGAGTGGCTGATGCTAAAGTGAATTTTTTTTTTAACTTGCTTTGTGCCCTGTGAATATTAAGAGGATCTTTTTTCCTCATTCACAATGAGGGCAGATGGGTGGTGAGGAACGGAGTCCAATATATCAAGGACATTGTGGAAAAGAAGGGAGGAATTGCTATAAAACGAAAATTATTTTAAACTTTCTTTAAAAAGTTAACACATATTACAAAATGATTGAAGGACTTTGTAATTACTTTTTACAAATATATATTTTTATTTTTATACATGAGCTTAAGTATATAGTAAAGGTAAACAAAGACTATACATCCGTGCCGTGACATGACATTTGATGATAGAGAAGCTGTGTTTCTGTAAGAAGCAGACTTTCAGGGACAATCAGTCAGTGATGGTCTAGGGTCCATTCATATTTGTTAATTAAAAATACATTTAGAGAAGTCTACAGTTTTTACTGGCTTATCAAACAAACAGATTATCTAACGCACTTAATTATATTGAATTTGCTTATTTATTACCTCTGTTATATTAGATTCAACAGATGCCATATGTCCTCTAAATGGCAATTCTTGCTTCGTTAACATCTACTAATTTAGATATATTATATCTATTAGCCATAACTTTGTTATAATTTTCAATATTTATTTTATATTGTTTACTAATGTCAAATTCTATTCTATTTTGATTTCCAAATTGTTTCAGTTTTACTAAGAAAATCATAAATCTCGCATCGATTCTGTTCTTTTGCCACCTTTACTCAAATTATTTAATCGTCAAAGCCATTTTATGTCTTCATAAACTTTATCATGAAAATGTCGAACAAATTTTTTTGTTGATATATTTATATTTAATTTAGGCATTGGCCTTTCTCTTTTAATAATGTTTACATGGTCTTGAGCCAAAACTTTTTAAAATAAATTTTCAATATCACAATTACATTCTAAAGGGCTAAAATTATAAAAACTTACTTGTTAAAATAAAATGTGTGATGGATATATATTTTTATGTACGTTTCATCACAAAACTAACATTTAATATTTAAAAAGTAAAGAATATTTTAAACAATCCACTTAGTTAAAATTGCTCCCTACCAGTGGCTCATGGATGGAATCAGAGACAATTTTGATAGGTGTGCAGTGCGTGCGTGCATGTCAAATCCTGAGGGTGCCGGTGCCGATATCAATTAATGTCAAATGCCTCTTTTGTCGCATCACTCAAAAGACATGACAGGATTGTTGTAATTTGTTAAACTTAATAGTCATTTGTTTTCTAACTAATTCGTTTTAGGACCGGGTGTCTACGAAAATTTCCAACTTTTCGGTCACTCTCATTGAACTGGAAAAATTTGTCTTTATTACATCTAATATTACAAAGAAATCAGTCCCCACTATGTTTGGTTAAGCTTTTGTTTAAGTGAAATTCTGGCTCTTTCATCAGGGTTTTATTTATGTCCCCATTCTCTAATTGCTTAAAAATTTGTTTTTCCACTTTTTTCCCGAGACTACAAATATTTAAGTACAAAGTAACCAGTTTCAACTTATTTCTATTTAAGAAGTAGTTAAATTCTAGAGTCCTCAATATCAGGTGAGGTAGCTGTTAAATACATAGTTTGAGTATATGTCTCTTTACTCCAAATCAATAAAACCCGGTAGACTTCCTCTCAGCTATAAGGTTAGTATCTAAGCCCCTCTTCAGTGAAAATGCTCAGAAGACAGAGCAACACTTTTCTTATTATACAGGTACATTTATATGACATTAACTCTGATCTTTTATATAAACCAAAAAACACAAGTGTGTATTGGATGACCCTAGTACAATAAAAACCAATCATTTTCATAACTCTCATAACTTTTAAAATGGTTAACAGAACTAATAATTTTGATCTATGGTGCTAAAACTCATTTTGCTTCAACCAATAATCACTTTTATAAAATTCCTCCCTTTTGTGTCCATCGGCAGTCCAGAACAAATTTATATGCGGAGATGCTATTCCAGTTTGCATATTGTTACGGGGCCGTCGTCTCCACATATAAATTTGTTCTGGACTGCCGACGGACACAAAAGACAGAAGGAAAGCAAAGAAGTTCACAAAATTTTTTGTATTTTAAAAATTAAACACCAATAAACTATAAAGTTTATTGATATCCTTTTGAAGTGTTTGAAGGAAAAGGACGTGAGGTGGAGAAGTTGGTAGTGTCCTGCCATATATCATTAGGCTATAATTTGGCAATAGTAATTATAAATTATATAGCATAATATATGGCAGTTGAAGGAGAGTTACATTCAAACCTTGGACTGTAAAATGTCGTTATAGATCATTTCCTGCATTCCAACCTAGGAGCTGTTTCGATTTTTCTGATGAACATTGAGAAAGCGTTCAATGGAAAAGCAGTATAGCAGATTATTGCTGGACTCTACAGCAAGACAGGAAGAAAACATGCCATTAAATGCTTGTTTTGTTCTGCATTAATTTATTTGTTTTTAAATGTATAGAATTACGAAAAAAGCGTAATTAACATATATATACAGACAAAATTTGGTTTGTTTTGTGCTGCATTATATATACCTCAAATTAACACATTTTTACTCTTCTGATGATTTATCCCAGTATTGGAAAGTTATTGATTTTTTTTTTTTACCCCTTTTGGACTACAGTATGGCAGCTTCGTTCTAAATACAGACAGACTATAGAATGCATCACATTCTTTTCCTTCAAATTAGGTCTTCAAAAGTTGTCTTACTTGGGGACCAACAAAAATTCCCTCATTTACTTTTTCGAGGATTTTAGTATTCTCCACCGGAACAGGAAAAGCAATATTATTCTGACCTTGTATGTTTGCTGCACTATCCAGTTACTTTTTTACCATGTGATGACTGGTTCTAGCTCGACTGCTCCATTCACATGAGGATTAACTAAATTCTACTGTATTTATGTTACCACTTTTTTGCTCAAACAACAGTATCTTTTAACAAAATCTGTGGATAATAGAATATTGACTTCAGTATGCTAAAAATACATGTGAACAAAATTTAAGTATCAGTAACAAGTACTAATGACACTTCCAGATGTCTAAAGTTTTTGGCATCATAAAACATTTTCTATGCTCAAAAATTGCTTCTTATTTTGAATGACCAGTTAGATTCCTTTTGTAACATTATATTATACATACAAAACATCAATTCTGACACAATACTACAATAGGTTGTGATGACTTATTCAGAGAGAAGTATATTCATCTAGAATGACAGAAAATTATTGATTATCATTCTTTAATCGCCAGTGAATGAGTATTGATCATTAGGAGACAAATGTTCATAAATCTTATTTTGAGTAGATGTATAAAAATGGTGAAATCAGAACTTATTTTGCTTGATGTGTGAGAAAAGTTTCATAAAATAAAATTGAGCATCACACAAGTTTTAGAAGAATGAAAAAGCCTCTTGACTATGGTCCACATTTTAAGACCAGTTGAAACAGAATGAACTTTGTGCAGGTTGGTATATTAGCTCATCAACACAAAAAAACCTTTTTTAATATCCCAGTATGAACAAATTTAAACAAAACGAACGTTTTCGACCATAAACTTGGTCTTCGTCAGGCTAATGGCCAGTATAAATTCGAACACAGTGTTTATAAATTATTTTTAAATTCCAAAATATTTAAATGTTGGAAAACGATTTTTACCGTACACGTTAGTAAAGTGATAAAAATATCTTTACATCCACACACATGGGCCTGCTTTGTATATAAGATATTTTTATCACTTTACTAACATGTACGGTAAAAATTGTTTTCCAAGATTTAAATAATTTGGAATTTAAAAATAATTTATAAACACTGTGTTCGAATTTATACTGGCCATTAGCCCGATGAAGACCAAGTTTATGGTCGAAAACGTTCGTTTTGTTTAAATTTGTTCATACTGGGAAATTAAAAAAGGTTTTTTTTGGTGTTGGTTTATCTTCCCGGAAGTTGTGCGAGAGGTTGTTTTAGTATGAATCAAGAAGAGCTCAAAATACTGTTGTCCTTTGTGATATCGCCACAATTCCAAAGCTAAAAATTAAGAAATTTGAATCTGGAGAATCTGGTGATTTCTACAGATTCCTTTAAAGAAACATGCTCCTTCCATATGTACACGGCTGTTTTGTGAACACAACAGTGAATCTCTACACATTACTTACATACATTGGTATGAGAGTAATGTAAATGAAGATGATGACAAAGGGGAAGATTCCAGAAAATGCCTCCATCACAAGATTGAATGTTTTTGATTCCAATTTATCCGACTACTTATCTAAGTTTTCTGTTTTTAGACCAAAAAGTGAATTTGCAATGAATGAAGCACAAAAAAAGAGAAGAAAAAAATCCCACCAATCAAGTGGATGACTGATAGGTTATTGAGTTAGATACCAGCAAAAGTATGTTTCCCTAACATTAAAAATAAAAGTTTACTTTTCACATATTGATTTATTTTTCCAAAGTCTGCAACTATAAAATTTTTTGTTCTTTGCAAATTTTTACTCAGATGTGGTAACAGTGCTTGGCGTAAATAATTTATTAGTCTTTAAAATGATACTACCTATATTTTATGAGTTTTTACATGGGTCATTCAACGTCCTTGTTGTAAAAAATTATATATATAATTATTTTTTAGAACAAGGACATTGTACTATATATATAGATCATTGATTATCCAAATCAATTGGGGACTGGGGTTGTTCAGAAAATCGATTTTTCAGACAACCAATTATGTACGAAAAAATATATTAACCTATCCCGTGTTGAAATTTGTTCAAATCCTCTCATGGTCGCACCAGTGCTGCCAGCTAAAACACGCACACCAACAAAAATAATTTTGGAGAGCCCATAGTCAAAGATTGCAGTGCCACAGCACTAGTGGAAATTTAAATTTGCCGACCGGAAAACTTTTGGTTAATTGACACTCTACTGTATATATATAATATATCATATAATTTCTACTTACTGTATTTGGTAGTCTGTGATCTTATATGAGTGTGACATCACTGAACTAAACAATACAAAAAAATTTAAAGTGTTCTTATAACATTAATTTATGAAATGCACATTTTATAAACAAGATACTTGCATAAATTATTTGTCTAAGAAAAATATCAGTTAACTATAAGTAATTTATCAATTTTAATTAACTTTGTTTTCAAAGTTCATCGAAACAATCGCCTTTTATTTGTTTTCACATTCCAAAATACGTTCCTTGGCGATCGAGCGGCCCAAGTTTGAAAAAAATTCCTTTGAAATATCCAATTAAAAATTAAAACGTTAATTGGATAAGAAATGATAGTTGTTTTCTCGCTCAAATTTTTATCCGTCGAGAGATGCCGGTAATACGTAGATTTCGAGCAGTCCTCTGGCAGTGTCCTTGCAAAACATTTTTGATTAATAATTGATTAAAAGATGACCATTTCAATGGACTTTATATTAGTTAATTAAAATTGAAGACAAAAATTTACATCTGTCTAATTAAGAAAAATATGATTAGAATAAATTCTAAGTGAAAATATAATCTTGAATTAAAATAATGGAAAGACACTGATATTCTATAATCCTTTTCAGAGAGGTTTTGCAGTTTAAGATGTTTTTGTATTAAAATATAAAAACATCTTAAAGTGGACCGTAATCCTCTCTTCATCTACGGGTTGTCATCGCAACCGGTGTTCGACACAAGCGGTTTAGATGACCAAAAGAAAAATTATGAGTTTTTAGGTTAATTCAATTACCATTATAAGATTTTTTTTTAATGCTAAAGAAAATAACGCTATACAAATATTTATCGTCAATTTAGGTTAAATTAAAGCCCCCTCCCTGGTACGCTCATTGGGAACGTTTTGAACTGAAAGGAATAGAGTACGAACTTTCGGAACTAGATTACAGAAAAGCAAAACAACACGAAAAGCCCTGGGAGAAATTCGACTTGATGAAAGAATACAGAGAAAACGTTCCCGAAGAACACCAGAAAGAAATCTGGGAAGAAGTCCACCAACATCACATATCTCTAAGTCAGAAACAGAAAAAAGAAAGACGTAAAAAGCAACTGTTGAAAGCCAGAGATAATTAATTATGTATTAATGAAGATGTAGTTTATTAATAAAATTAAGCCATATATAAACTCCATAAATTGTTTTTCTTTTTGTAGTAACAATTCATTTACTTATGATTACCTTTGATTCATATTTAAAGTGTTCATAAAAATCTTTATGAACAATTTTAATTTAAAAAACCTCTTATGATGGAGATTCACAAATACGCAATGTAATCAATCTATTTAAAAGACTTAACTGCTAAGTGTAAGAACTCGTCGTCATTCACTTGTAATTGTTGCAGGCAAGGGCATCAGAGAATGGCCGACTCAATAAAGGCTAACAAAAATACAAATTTGAAACTGGATTGGATTAGTATCAATATGTTGGGCTTTGGAATGTCGGTTAGATACTGGAAAAATGTAATCTCTCAATTCTACAAATAAAACTCTTGCCATAATTAATCAGACTGCTATTATGGCATAACAACAACCTGATTAATTAGGGCAAGAGTTTGGATAAGTATCAATCCGTAACCAAGCTTTTGTCGGCATTACGGGATTTGTGCATATTAAGAATATCTCAAACTCATTGGGGCCGTGTATTTTAATGATTAAATATCCTAGTAGTTTTGCCCAAGACTGATTTATTCCGTTAAACTTTTTATCATCTTCCATTCTTTTATTCAAACAAACAGTAAAGAGGCATTTGTGAAATCATCTCTGGACCCTATATAGTAGATGCCTTTCAAGAGAATTAAGTGAAGCTGATATAATACAAACTGTCATTCCTATTAAATGTAGTGTGCAAGTCATACAATTTTTGCATGTTCGAATCCAGTTTTCTGAAAATTGGGAATAATTGAGACTCTTAATCAGTTTGGACTGAAACTTAAAAAGTGAAATTAGTAGTGTTTAGTGTGTTAAAAAAAATAATTAAGCATAATACATGAAATTAATGTAAAATAAATGCTTTTACAACAAAAAAAAATACATACACAGACTTTTTTCTGATAGACTCAACTTATTCAGTTTTCAACCCTGTAAAAAAGGTATGAAATGAATACCTCATGAAAGTCAAAAAATAAATGTATTTAATTAGTACATTAATGATTAATATTGATTGAAACAAACACATGAAATCTGGTTTTGTGATGCCAGTCAGTATACCAAGTGTTTCTGTTAAGTTTTTACCTTACTACCAAATTCTTCCAGAACTAAGTTCTAATTACTTACATAATTCTGTAAGTAGTAAGTACACCATAATTGCTAAATACAGCTTTATAATTTTCTTGATCTAGTGATACTCAAATGCCTCATTTTGCATCTAGTTCTGATGCGCAGTATCACGAGTGAGAATTTTTGTAAGATAAGGCACGGTTACCGGGCCACGAGAAATGGACATACGGTGATCAGAGCTCTGGTTATGCCACAAAATACTAATATTTTGTCTTAAAAATACTGGACAAAAATCTGCATACTTTGGTAGCTCTACTTTTGTCACAGTGTAAAATATAAAAACTTTTTTTTTTTTTTTGTATATGAGAACCGCCAGGGAGGTTGGGGTCAGTCGCACCTCCCTGTTCGGCAACAGGTCGTTAAACCTGCTCACTGTCAAGATGGCTATTACTGGTCCTTAGGGTTGGGACTCTCAAATGTCGGTCGAGTGGAGGGAGAGTATTTGGGGTCGACGATAAGGTGAAGGCCGTATACGAGTAAAGGAGTCTACCATTTTAACAAATAAAACAAAAATTTATTAAAATGAACAATTTTGACAAAACGACTACACTGATCTCGTTACTAAACTGCCTAAGAGCTCGAGAGAGAGTTTACACGCTTTTTCATACCTCTTTGTAGGTTTCCTTGATGATTTTAGTCCATGTAGGCACTTAAATGTCCAATAAAAGGTGTCTTTGATCAAAATGAGCACAAATATAAAAAGTTTGTGACTCTGGCGATGATCGGATATCGATGTTCGTAGATCGCAATTTCGGCGGGTTCGGGGATTCGACTCGATGTCGTTGGTCCGGCATTTTGTCAAGAGACTCCCCCAAGAGGGGGTAAGAAATGTCTTTTTATAGCTTTCTGCGGGAAAATTCCATCACATGATCACATGTTAACAAGCTAAAGGTTATAGGTGTTCCAGGGACCTAAAACAAGTGACGAAATTTGGATGCTAACTATAAACTTTTGTGCAAGTCGAGCTGCAAGTTATGTGAGAACAATAGAATGTTGATAGTTATGACAGGAAGGTTTACACATTCCCGGCTAAGATCGTTTTTTTCTTCCAATTCGTTACATAAACGAAAGTGAACTAATTAAAATTTTAGTTAATAAAATTCCGGATCTCACATGTAAATCAGATTTAAAATAAAATCTGTTTGATCCAATTGAGTATTTTGACTCTTTTTTGTGCTCTTTTCAACTATCACAATATTAATTATGTAGTAGGTGGTAAACAAAATAGAGGTTGCGTTTTTAAAACATATCAAAGGTAGCTCTACTTTTGGCCACTACTGTAAGTGTCCTCTTACCTCAGTTTCTTTGACCCAACTACCACTGACATTAATGGCAATGGATTGCTTTGTGTGATGGTGCTTGTCTCATTCCCGCATGGTCTCAGTGATATCATTAGTTATTTCTTTGGGATGACTATTCATATTTTAGAATTTTTCTATCTCCTGAGAAAACCACACTTGAACACATTCAATCACTTACTCATAATGCACTGTCAACTTAACATTGAATCATATTAATAAATTTAATTAAAATTAAAAGATAAATGTAACTACATATATTTACTAAACCGTCAGTAAAAAATTACGAGTATTTTGCAGTTGCGCTAAATTAACTTACTGCGGAACTGGTGAGTGGTTAGAAAATTTTACTACCAACAAAGATACAAAAGTGGGCAGTAGGTATAAAAAGATAGCCTATTCCTGATTTATACAATGAACTATTTCATCTAAATGTTTCTTAGCTCTTCCCAAGCAGTTTACTGTAGAGCTATGTTCTAATTGATCAAGCTTTGCAGAAGCTACTAGATATGCAGTACTGGCTGGTCATGTAGTTTGCATGTCCATTATAATAGTCATGTGATATAAACAAAACAAACTTGTTCTGCAAACTTCTCATCTGCTCTCAATGACAAAACTTAAAGAATTTACTACATGTTAGTTTATAATTATTATAAAATATAAATACCAAAGTAAAAATATTAACATTGACAATCTAAATAGTATTGGTCACAATTATTTAATAAGTGTGGTATGCCACACGACGAGTTTTATTTTAAAAACAATTAATATGGCTAAATAACTTCATTTTTATTATTTTGAAAACTTCACGGTCACCAGAACTCTTGGCCTGCCTGCCTACTTTGGACATTGATCCTACATTCAATCAAATAATTTATATATGGAGAGAAAGTCAGGAAAGCATGAGCTGCTTAAAACATTTGGGCAGCTTTATTGCCAGAGTCAGAATTAGTCAAAATGATGCTCAATCTGCTAATGATTATGAAGACTTTGCTTTAATTAGTTGGTCATTTCCAAAAGGAGGGGATTGTACCTGTGTCAATAAGCTATCATAAAAAAACCAAATGGAAATTTTTAAACTCATCTTGTTTGTTAAGTTGATGTATTTGGGATTTGGGCATAAACTGACTTCAAGTTACACTTATGCCTTTCCATTGCTGTTATAAAGTGAAAAACTTAATTACTGGAAAGATGTCGTATCTAATGACGAAATAATGTACATAAATAATCAGCTTTACAGATCTGAAACCCGTTTCTTATATGGATGAGGGTATTTTGGTGGATCTTGCCCTAACGGCCATTGTTCTCTAGTATAGCATATGTTTGAGTTTTCAAGAGATCAAAACTTTTCTTATGAGTTTCATAAAAATACATTATTTATTATTTTAAAAAAATTCTGTATAATTATTTTTTGGTAGACTGTAAACATAAGGACAAATTAACACCCAGATAAAATTAACATCTGCAAGACAGAGGGCAGATCTCAAAAGCCAGACATCAGGCCACCCTATTTATAATTCTGTAATGTCATATGATAGGGCAGAAATTACTGTCAAAGTAAAGCTTTGATTTCCTCTTATCTTTTTCAAAATAAGCATAATATTAAGTAAAATCTTCTTCTGTTTATTATTTCTTGAAGTTTTTAATTAATCTCATGTTAAAACTATTTTTTATTTCATTTTCAAACTTTCATGCTATTTACAAAATTTTTACAAGAATATACATTTAATAAGTAATTTTTAAACCTATGAAATTAACATGTGATGTAATAATAGTAAAATAAGCCATAGTAATTTGGAGTTATTTACTAACAATGCCAAAGGAACACTTAATTCCTTACTTGGGAGAGAAATCACACTTAACCAATGTAAAAAACTTGTATTTGTTAAAGACTGCGAGTACTTTCAAAGACATATAGCCTTCATCTTCAGGCAAAAACCAAACACAAATTTTAAACATAAAATACAGAACATAAACACATATCTTTTTTAAATTCAGTTAACGAATGAGATTGGAATATTAAATATTCAATAAAAATTAGAACAGTCTAATAAAAATGCAATGTATGTGAAATTATCAACAAAAATATAACTCCCAAGTGTAAAGATCTTTAGAACACCTACAAAGTGAATTAGTTAAATAATTCTATCCATAAATGCAGAATATCAATGGTAGGGGTATTACAGGGTGAAACTGACACAATGTAAAGATTTTCCCATAAGAATTATGTTCTTTTGTCATAGCACTATCTCAGTAATCTAATATTAGCCCAAAGAGGCATGTAGCTATGCTCTAATACAGGCAGTCCTCTACTTCGTACAATTTGCTATTTCATACTCATTTCATACTTTTGATTTTTATTGATATATATGGCAAAACGTGTACTTTCATGTAATGATTCTCCCCTTCTCATGAACTATTAGTCACTAGTCCCTCCCCACCTCTCAAACATCAATTGCATCCATTTTCAGCATCACAGGTTCAGTCTTGAACAGGGATGTCGAGTTAGCATTCATGTTTCATGCATTTTGACAAATTTTTGATCATCATGGACAAATGTGATCCCAATGGAGATGTATATCTCATGTACAAAGGGCAACAGAAAAAGACACAGCATGTTAACAGAACTCTTTATCAAGAAAAGAAAAAGAAGAGTACAATTCAATTATCTCTTGATAAATTTTTAAAGAAAACATCACATACTAATCAATAAAAAGTAAATATTTTGAAAACCCTTTTTGATGATTTTTTTT
>NW_019384972.1:431076-449524 GCF_000671375.1 Centruroides sculpturatus | reverse complement strand
TTAAAAAAAAAAAAAACATTTAAGATAACCCGATTTTCGTGAGATTAAGCGTAAATTTTCTCATTTGGGATATTTGGCGGAATGTTTTGACTAAAATTAATAAATTCTAGGCTTGGTATTCTGATGCATAAATTCTTGTTAATTTTCTGTAGTTGATATGCACAATTAATTTTTTGTTGTACGGTAGACGACAAAAGTAAATCGCCACCTAGCCGATAGGCATGGTGATGTGGAGGCGTCACATATGATGTAATACATAACACATATTAGGCAAACAACACATGGGTGATCTATCTCACGGGAGGACTTTTATGGCAAATTGGCTGTTAGACCCGAAAAAGATTCACAAAGTTATTTATGATTTCGTGCTACGAATCAATGAAATGCCGCGATAATTTAAATCAGCGTAAATTTTGAGCTTTTTTTAGGCTTCGAGCAGACCGCGTTATATCGAATCGGCGTTAAGTGGGGTCTTGCTGTACAGTAATTTTAAAGTTTCAAATTTCGAATTTTAAATCTGATTTTGTATTATTATAATCCAAATAAAATCTTTTATAAGAAAAGATTTTCCGAAGAAAATTGGTCAACATTGTACGAGGCCTCCCAATTTTCCTGGGCCCCATGAAACTATAACGCGCCACTGTAAATGATAAAAAGGAGGAATCTATATATATTTACAAATGTTCTGAATTGCGTATAGAAAAAATCATTCTGTAAAATTTATGTAAAATAATTTCCTGTATATTATATATTGTAAAGGAGTAATTATACATTATAAGTAAAAGTACCCTTAAGTGGGCGAGTTAAAACCACTGAATACTGGTCGTGGGTTCGTGCTTCGCCAATGGGCTTGTTACATGGAGTTTATTAAAAAAAAAAATTACACAAGGCGATGCCCGTTAGGCAAAACAAGCCTTTCCCACAAACAATAGAATTAACCCCCAAAAACAACAAAATCCGAAAAATGACAACATTACAGATTACCCCATCGTTCCACAGTCACCAACTTTTTAAATACGTATATAATACGATTACTTTTGCGAACACAAACCAATCAGCAAAAGGTAACAAAAAAGTGCACTTTCTTTAAATCTGTTTCTTTGGTGCAATTTTGGAAAAAATATATCATCCTGGACTGGATGTCATAGGAAATATCGACTTCGCTTGGCAAGAATTAACTGATAAATGCACGAAGTGTGAAAGAAATTACGGCTGAAGGTATCTACGAGGAGACGAGGAGAGCCTATCGCTGTATCGTTAGGTTGATCAAACTCAACCTAATCAATACAGCAGGACTATGAGATATAGCCCAGTAGGGTATTGAGGAGTTACAGCAGGTTTCTGGTGAAGGCCTTACCAATGACGACCTTCAAGAATTGGCAGAACATGGAATTCATGTGGAACTGGAAAATAGAGATTCTAGAAACGAACCCAAAAAATTTCTCTACAGATTTCCTTAGTAAAAGTTTGGTAAGGTAATCGAAATCGTTGATCAAGTTGTAGCGAATGATCCAGAGTTTGAAAGGAGTGTAAAAGCAAAACGAGGAGTTTTGGATGCGATCTTCTACAGTCATTTGCTTAAGGAAAGAAAAAAGTGACAAATGAAACTTCACGACTTTTCTGAAATTCTTGTTTTTTTGCAATAAAGTCAGGATCTTCATCACAAAAAATGAACTTTATATTTTTGTGTGCATATGTTTGTGTGTTATTTAACATATATTATTATACAAATTAATATAAAAATAACTTAAAATTAAAGTAAAATTTGTTTATTTTTGGTCACGTATTCCCCTATCCCTATTTACTCTATGTTAAAATGACCTTGTTTAACATTGTTTCGTTTAGCGCTTTGTCGTCTAGGAATGCATCCCCACACTAAGCGGGATCTTACTGTACTATAATTTTCCATTTGAAATTAAATTTTTACTAGGAAAAAATAATTTGGCAAAGTTAAATTATTCTTATTACTATTAATACTAACTTTATGCTAAAATTATTGATAACATTTTGATGCTTGAAAAACTTATTTCAGAATGAATGTGACTTATTATATAATTCTCTATTCAATAATTCATTGCATTATTGCAGATTTCAAAATGGAAATTCATACTACATTCTTTTTATAAAACTTCTATTTTGAAAACTCCAATACTGTTAACAGGTTAGATATTGAAATGACATAACAGAGCTTTGAAAATGTTTTCCATAAAATTTAGAACCATCAAACAAGATATTTTCAAACATTTAAATAGATATTCAATTCTTTTGCAAAGTTTTATTCTTTTATATTCCAAAAAACATTTAAGAAGGGTTATTTTAGTACTGGCATACAAGAATCTTTAATTTATTAGAGTAGAAATGTAAGTTAAAGATATGGATCGTGTAAATTTGTTATCTTGATTTACAGTTCTCTATTAACAATCAAGAAAATAAACTATATAAATCAAAGAGTGAATAAATTTTTTTATACTTACCAACACAAATCATCTTTTGCACTGTTTAAATTAAGCAAAAATTTTCTTGATATTAACCTCAAAGAGTGTCTGAATCTATTATATTTTGTGAATAATTCTCAATACAATTTATCATCATGATGGTGATAAGCATTTAGTTCCCCTCACTGTTCTTATGTAGTCACTATAAAATAATTATTAAAGTTGGACTTTGAACTCACATTTGAGTTATAAATAAACACTTGGCTTTATTTCCATCATTTTTGTCACGTATCAACTAAAAATGATGGAAATAAAGCCAAGTGTTTATTTATAACTCAAATGTGAGTTCGAAGTCCAATATATTTGCAAAACACTGTTTTGAAAACAGCATAACAACAATTATTAAAGTATTTTATACAACAGGGTAAGTGGAAAGTAACTAGGTATTGAGAGATCACTATCATTTTTGTATTAATAATTCAATCATAATAAAATTTGTGTGTGCATGTACTGTACATCAATTAATGGAATTTTATAATTCCTACATTGGTGGTGTGGTATGCATAGTGACTTGAAGGGACACACACACACAGCAGCAAAAAAGAATGCCAACCACTTGTATGTTTAGGAGTGAGCAGAGATGATGGTATATGATGCCACAATCCATACAAAAAAAACAGTCAAGAATTGTTATTCAAAGCTTAAAATGATCACAGGTTATTTTAAGCTGTCTATTCACATCATAATCTGAGGAAAATGCATTATTGTTAGCTAGTGCCAGTGCCCACAGTGAATTTTAAGTTATGCATCCATACTTCCATTTGATAAGGTACAATGCCAAATAATTTATCATCATCTTTGTATTAGAAATAGAATTTATAGTGATTTCTCAATGCCCAGTTACTTTCCACTAACCCTATATACTCTCCAAGCCATCTCTCATATTTATGATAAAAATTCCTGCAAATCCTCACATTATAAGAAAAGTATATAAATGAGAACTCTTACTAATATAAAAATATATATATGAACAAATCTTTTTCATCTTAAATGAAATTTTTGTTATTAATATAACATAAGCTATTTTACAAATAATTTGACATGAAAGTTGTATAATTATAATTTATTAACTTTAATAATTAATGTGAATAACATTGATTAGAAAATTCCCAATTCATTCAGGTCNAATTATTGGGTTCCGTTTTAACTGTTTCATATAATATTGCAGAGACATAGCCTCTAATAAAAGGTCATTTCTTCAAAGGATTGTTTTGTTTCTGAATATTGGACACAACAGAAATAGAGGACACAGTTTCTTCTATATTTTAAAATCTTGTAACTTTACTTTGACCTCCAAAATTACCAATGGAATCTGATGATAAAGTTACAAAAGGTTAAAATTTACTTAGTAACAAAGTCTGATAGTGTAAATCCTACTTAGTTTTCTTCTAGTTTAAATTAATTTAAGTTTATATCATTTGAATGTATTAAATATATTTTAACGCTGATTCTGAAGGAAATACAACAAATTTGAGAAAACAGTAAGCAATCAAGTACTGAAAATGCAATGTATGCAAAATTATCAACAAAAATATAACTCCCAAGTGTAAAGATTTTTAGAACATTACAAAGTGAATTTCTTAAATAATTCTATCCATAAATGCAGAATATCAATAGTAGGGGTAATACGGGATGAAACTGATGTGATATAAAGATTTTCCCGTAAGAATAACATTCTTTTGTCATAGCACCGTCTCAGTAATCTAGTTTTTTAAAGTTGGTTTAGTGTGATTTCTCTCCCGTATAACATTCCTGGCATGAATTGAATATTGGTTTTGTTAATTCCTTACTTATTTAACAGTTGAAAGTTACTTGACATATTAATATTTTTAGTCTTATAACTTTACAGTTAAAACAGCAGATGGTATTTTAGTACAGTTTTAAATATAGAAGAAACAAAATTTTCTTTAGGTCCATTGTGTCTAATCATCAGGAACAAAACAATCTTCCATTGCAGAGATGATCTATAGGCCTCTACAATATTATGTAAACAGCTAAAATGTTAACTGATTATAGTCAAATAAAAATTATTTATTTCAATTACAGTGATGATTGGACACAACAGAACTACAGTTGACTTAGTTTCTTCTTTACTTTTAAAATACCATCTTCCATTTTAACTGTAATTGAAATTATGTATTTTGTTTTTTTAATTATTGGGTTATGTTTTAACTGTTTCATATAATATTGCAGAGACATAGCCTCTAATAAAAGGTCATTTCTTCAAAGGATTGTTTTGTTTCTGAATATTGGACACAACAGAAATAGAGGACACAGTTTCTTCTATATTTTAAAATCTTGTAACTTTACTTTGACCTCCAAAATTACCAATGGAATCTGATGATAAAGTTACAAAAGGTTAAAATTTACTTAGTAACAAAGTCTGATAGTGTAAATCCTACTTAGTTTTCTTCTAGTTTAAATTAATTTAAGTTTATATCATTTGAATGTATTAAATATTTACACCAAACTAAAGTCAGTAATTTTAACAATTTTTCAGATATCTACATAAAATGCTTCAAATATAGAAAAATTTACAAAATGTAAGCTTTTGAAGCATGAGCATTGAGCAATGATATTATCAATCATCAGAAAAAAGTGCTTTCTTGTTGTATCAATATTTAAAACATTTTTGAGTAATTAAACTTGATTACTTGTATTTTAAATAAATAAAACAAATTTACGATATATTTACTAAATGTATTCACTTATTACATTGACATTAAGAAAATTAAAATCTGATCAATTTTAGGTATTATGTAATTTGTTATGGATATAAATAATGAAATTATATCTTCTTAGTGTTTCCATCATATTCAACATATCAAATTTTTATCAAAATAGTTGCTAGTTACAGGAGGATATTATTTAGTCTAAAAACAATAGATATATTTCACCAATAAAAAGTGATCATAACCACGAGAATCTGGAACCAAATCTAATTTACAGTGCAACTGTAAAGTCCTTCACAGTGGGAAGTTATGATGTCACCAAGCCACGTGGATGAGGCTTTGTGACATCATAACTTACTTTAATTTAATGCTTTTGATTTGCAGTCTGTGATGTCATTACTCAATTTCTGGAAATTCTTTCCATTTCTCCACCCACTACAGAGGACTTTACAAGTACACTGTAGTATGGACCAAGATAACTTATTCTTATTCTTGCTTATTCTTCATCCACACTAATGATCTCATTATAGTGTATGGGTCAAAAACAGAGTTCATAGCTATTGATAATTGCAGCACATACTTAACTGTTGTCCAAGGAAAGTTTTTAATATAAAAAGATTTATTTACTATTGGCATGAATTTTATAATAATAATTATTCATTAATTACAGAATACATAAAAGTTTAATTTCACACCTCTCCTGAAATATTTTGTAATTAATATAATATACTTCTTCCTGTAGAAGTATTTTATTGACTGTATGAAATAGAAAAAATACAATATTTAAATATATATGTTATGTGACAGAATATATCAATGTTTATTTCTAGGAATAGAATCTCAATTTATAGAACAGAACTTCCTGTGATTTACAATTTAATTAGTTCCCAGCAATCTGTATAAAAGCACAGGTCTGTTGTATTGCAATATCATCATACTTTTTATTGATTTGTGTGATGCCTTTAAATAACTAAACTGCAAATATAGTGAATTTTGATTAATACAAATAATGTGTTCCAAGGAAAATTAACACTATTCAAACTTACACACATTATAATTACTTCAAAGTTCACTGAAAATGATTAGTAAAATTTTAAAGTACTTTCTCCCCTCTATTCTTATTCACAGAGGTCTGTCTCAGCCCTATGGAAGCAATTTAAAATTTGTGCCTTTTTTAAATGTGCCTGCTGATCATCATCTACTGGAAGTAGAATGATATGATATTTTATTTAGCAGACAATCCTTTAACAGTTGTCATTATTTCATATTATGCTGCCAAAAATTTATAGCTAGTTTGAGGTATATATTATTGCCCTTTCCAAAGAGGGAAATTGCTAAAATGAAATAATTAAGAGATGCAAGATGAAGAATTTTGACACAGGAATTAATTGTATTGTCACAGGAAAAGTAAAATTTAGAGAAGCTTGAAGAACCATGATGTACATAAACTGCAGCCTGCTCCTAGTCAGGTATCTGCCATAATGAAGAAGGTGAAAGCCTTGATAACTGTTGCAATTCCACCATGCAAAAAGATATTGTGAAAAAAGTAAGGACTTTGATATCAACACTTAATCATATAGTTTTTGAAAATCTAGAGCTACAATAGAAATAAGAACTCAGAGTTCACAAGCTTACTTCTTATCATATTGTGTTCATATTGTGAGAGAAAGATCAACTGTAGAAAATTGTAATAAGTACTTGGCAAATGGAAGTTTTTCAAAACTCTCGGAGATGTGTAGGTGTATCTGTCCAACAATGAACAAAATTCAAGTGATATACTATCACCTAAAAGATCAGAAATACATTTCAACTTGGGCCCATGAATGCAAGGAGTTTTAACAAAGGGCTTTGTAGTAGTAGGCTTCTGCTATAATGGCAAACTAAAACTGCAGAAAGTTGGTTTAAAGATCAAAGTTGACTGTAGTTACTATCAGAGTAAAAGTACTGGAACATGTGTTCAAGCTTGATATTCTGTTGTATGGTATAGAGACTTCAAAGATACAGTTACATCAGGGCAAAGCAGAGTCATATCTCATATTCAACCCTAGCATATCTGATGATGATAAAGGAAGAAACTGGTAAAATTTTAATACCTTTCTCTGAAATGCCTGTTAAATCATCCAATCATAGTGCTCATGGATTTGTGTCTTTGGAAATTGTCAATCCTTGAACATTTTATGGATTATGGAAAGCTTCCCATGACAAATGGGAGAAACTGGACCAAAATACTCTAAGACAATTCTCTTTTTTGTAGTGGAAAATTCAATGTCAGGCAATAGCCAGAAACAATGTGAAGACTGGGGAAAGCAGATATAACCAACATAGCAGGATATATAGTAGAGGAAGGGGTTTTTCTGAATAACCATTAGCTATTAAGAATGTTTCCATAAGACTGAAACAACTCTCTGTATTACATTATTTTACAATAAAATGTATTAAGTGAAAGTTAATTAAAAGCAAGGCAGTAAACAACAGAAAAAACTAAAAATCATAGTAAAAAACATATAATAGAAAAATGGTTGTTTTTACATAGAAAGTTACTTTGAGTTTACAAATATAGCTCTATATACATACATAAATGTAAATATTTTATAAAAGCAAAAAAAATATGTTTATTATTTTCTAAAATATTTTAACAGGATTGTTTGAAAGGATTTTTCTTCTTTTTTCCTCCATATATTTGTTTTGCAATTGCTGAAAATTCATACTAAATTGAAATTTAGCTTGTATTAATCATGACCTGATATCAATTCATAACATGTATTAAACTGAATACTGTACTATTTGTGGACTTGTACTAATCATAACTTGCCTGAATTGTAAAAATACTGTGAAGGGAATGCTTTCCATATACAGTAAGACCCTGCTTAACACTGATTTGATGTAATGCCGTCTGCTCAAAGCCTTAAAAAAAAGCTCAAAATTTATACTGATATAAATTATTGTGGCATTTTATTGATTCGTATATAATACGATTGGTTCATGTTCATAAATAATCAGAAAAAGGTGGTAAAAAGATGTACAGTACTTTCTTTAAATCTGTTTGTTTGGTGAAATTTTGGAAAAATATAACATCATGGATGCCACGAGCAATATCAGCTTCACCTGGTAAGAATTAACCGATAAATGCATGAACAAAGTCTGGAAGAAGTTATGGCTGAAGGTATCCAAGAATTCTCAACGAGAAGAGTCTATCGCTGTATGGTTAGGTTGACCAAAGTCAACCTAATCGATACAGCAGGACTAGATGTAGACGAGCAGGATATTGAGGAGTTACCGCAGGTTTCTGGTGAGAGTCTTACCAACAACAACCTTCAAGAACTGGCAGAACAAGGATTTCATGTAGAACTGGAAAATAGAGATTCTGAAAACAAAGAACCCAAAAAATTTCTCTACAGATTTCCTTAGTAAAAGTTTGATTACGATAAACAAAATCATTGATCAAAGTGTAGTAAATAATCCAGATTTTGAAAGGAGTGCAAAAGCAAAACAAGGCATTTTGGATGCGATCTTCTGCTACAGACATTTGCTTAAAGAAAGATGGAAGCGACAAGTGAAACTTCATGACTTTTCTGAAATTCTTGTTTTTTTTGCAATAAAGTCAGGATCTTCATCACAAAAAATGAACTATATTTTTGTGTGCATATGTTTATGTGTTATTTAACATATATTATTATACAAATTAATATAAAAATAACTTAAAATTAAAGTAAAATTTGTTTATTTTTGGTCACGTGTTCCCCTACCCCTATTTACTCTATGTTAAAATGACCTTGTTTAACATTTTGTTTAGCGCATTGTTGTCTAGGAATGCATCCCCACACTAAGCGGGATCTTACTGTACTATAATTTTCCATTTGAAATTAAATTTTTACTAGGAAAAAATAATTTGGCAAAGTTAAATTATTCTTATTACTATTAATACTAACTTTATGCTAAAATTATTGATAACATTTTGATGCTTGAAAAACTTATTTCAGAATGAATGTGACTTATTATATAATTCTCTATTCAATAATTCATTGCATTATTGCAGATTTCAAAATGGAAATTCATACTACATTCTTTTTATAAAACTTCTATTTTGAAAACTCCAATACTGTTAACAGGTTAGATATTGAAATGACATAACAGAGCTTTGAAAATGTTTTCCATAAAATTTAGAACCATCAAACAAGATATTTTCAAACATTTAAATAGATATTCAATTCTTTTGCAAAGTTTTATTCTTTTATATTCCAAAAAACATTTAAGAAGGGTTATTTTAGTACTGGCATACAAGAATCTTTAATTTATTAGAGTAGAAATGTAAGTTAAAGATATGGATCGTGTAAATTTGTTATCTTGATTTACAGTTCTCTATTAACAATCAAGAAAATAAGCTATATAAATCAAAGAGTGAAGAAATTTTTTTATACTTACCAACATAAATCATCTTTTGCACTGTTTAAATTAAGCAAAAATTTTCTTGATATTAACCTCAAAGAGTGTCTGAATCTATTATATTTTGTGAATAATTCTCAATACAATTTATCATCATGATGGTGATAAGCATTTAGTTCCCCTCACTGTTCTTATGTAGTCACTATAAAATAATTATTAAAGTTGGACTTCGAACTCACATTTGAGTTATAAATAAACACTTGGCTTTATTTCCATCATTTTTGTCAAGTATCAACTAAAAATGATGGAAATAAAGCCAAGTGTTTATTTATAACTCAAATGTGAGTTCGAAGTCCAATATATTTGCAAAACACTGTTTCAAAAACAGCATAACAATTATTGAAGTATTTTATACAACAGGGTAAGTGGAAAGTAACTAGGTATTGAGAGATCACTATCATTTTTGTATTAATAATTCAATCATAATAAAATTTGTGTGTGCATGTACTGTACATCAATTAATGGAATTTTATAATTCCTACATTGGTGGTGTGGTATGCATAGTGACTTGAAGGGACACACACACACAGCAGCAAAAAAGAATGCCAACCACTTGTATGTTTAGGAGTGAGCAGAGATGATGGTATATGATGCCACAATCCATACAAAAAAAACAGTCAAGAATTGTTATTCAAAGCTTAAAATGATCACAGGTTATTTTAAGCTGTCTATTCACATCATAATCTGAGGAAAATGCATTATTGTTAGCTAGTGCCAGTGCCCACAGTGAATTTTAAGTTATGCATCCATACTTCCATTTGATAAGGTACAATGCCAAATAATTTATCATCATCTTTGTATTAGAAATAGAATTTATAGTGATTTCTCAATGCCCAGTTACTTTCCACTAACCCTATATACTCTCCAAGCCATCTCTCATATTTATGATAAAAATTCCTGCAAATCCTCACATTATAAGAAAAGTATATAAATGAGAACTCTTACTAATAAAAAAATATATATATGAACAAATCTTTTTCATCTTAAATGAAATTTTTGTTATTAATATAACATAAGCTATTTTACAAATAATTTGACATGAAAGTTGTATAATTATAATTTATTAACTTTAATAATTAATGTGAATAACATTGATTAGAAAATTCCCAATTCATTCAGGTCCAAGAAAACATTAAATTATTGATACTATGAAGTATTTTCTTAATAATGTGTTTTGTTTTTAAAATTTTGTTTTAAAATATAAAATTCTTTAACTGTATAAGGTTAATTAGAAAGATTCAATCTTCATCTTGTCTGTACACAAAATATTAAAATTGTCTATTGAATAGAATTTGAATTTATTTGATAAAATGGTGATCAACTCTAAATTTCTTTATATGAAACTTTTTTTACTATTTTGACAAAATAATATAATTTTTTAGAATTATAAATTATATAATCCTCTTTAAAATTTAAACTTAATTTAAATACATGGAAAAACATATTATTGATATAATTCCAATTTAAAATAATTTAAACATTTTTAATTTACAAAATAATATGTCAACTTAAATTTTTTCTATGGATATATAATTCACATATCCAATATGAATTCAGGTTCACGATTACTAATTTCTGACTGTTTTAAAAACTGGGATTTTGTTCTTATATATCACTCTTTAAATTAGAAGCGAAAATTACAAATTAAGTTATAAATACAATTTTATTTACATAAAAAGGGGAAATAAACAAAGGAAATGAATTGAAAATTTGCATATTGAAGAAAAGAATTTTATTTTACACTCAGTATCTCTACTGACATGATTACTTTTGATTTTACACTATAAACTTTTATGTGTTGATTGGAAAATTGTTAAAAATTGAAATTTTGGAAAATTATTATGAATATAGGAATGATGCGAATCTTTTATGACTTATATTAAAAATTCTCTCTCAAAATGAGATATTATAATTTTATAAACTTATAAAAGCATAATAAAATTTTAATTACAAAACAATTTTCTAATTTTTACAAAATATGTCTTCAAATATTGCCTATTTTTTCTTTTTTTTTTATTTTACTTACACACAGCATGCATGTATTCACTACATTTTTTAAATCCTTCAATTATTGCTTTAGTGTAAATAATTTAGAAGTAATGGTTTGTGTTTCAAATACATTTCATTAAGACAAAAAAAAAATTCATGTTCAGCAGAATTTTCTGTACATTTATTTGTGGATGATCAGACATATACAGAGTATAAAGCTTTTGCACGCGTAAATACCAATATCAAAGAACCAACAAACCTGCTGGACTTGACCCCTACACAGAGAACCAGATCAATTTGAAACAACCTTGGGGAGGGGAGGGGATTAATTTGCTGCACTGTATTCCTGAAATTGTTTTATGGTGAAACCATTCAGTCTGTACACAACAATATCACTAAGAATGACAAAAAAATATTAATGTCTGTGCTTTTTTTCTTCTGTTAATAGAAGAAATTACATTTCAAATGCTGAATGACCTACACAAAGCAAACTGTACATAATGATGTTTCAGAAATAAAAACATTGTCATGAAGACATTTAGACATTATACCAGGTTCTGCCTAAATCTCCAGAAGACAGTCAAATTAGATTCTAAGCAGTTTAATGTCAGACTTTGGGTAATACACTATAAACATCTGTGTAAATGTGGGGTTTAGAGTTCTATCTCTTATACATTGACAACAAACTTGTGCAGCTCATTTGTTCATTTCAAAATTTACACAATCTATTAAGTGCTTTCAAGTTCAATTCCCCAGACAAGTTTATCAACTGCTATTTTATAGTAACAGAATGTGAACAGTTAAAAGTAAACAGAACAGTCTTTTCAGGCACTACATATCTACTAAATCTGTATTTTGCCTGAATACAGTCTTATTATGTAAAATAAATACTGGTAAAATATGTCCCACACAGGGTCAAACAAGTGCAGCTACACATCAATTCACACCATTCCCAGAGTTATAACATGCAAATATTTGTCATGTTGATGTTGTGGTAATTTTAGATGAATCATTGCACTTATGCCAAATGTGCCAATACAGCGCTAAATGACAAATCAGCACCCAAAAATAGGATGTTGATAGTGACCTGACCTTATTCAGACAGTTCACAAATCAGATTGCTTTGCTGTAACACAACCATACTTAAGATCACAAATATTCAATCCTATCAATTTACTACATCAGATCATGCAGTAGTTCCATTACACAATTCAGATTCGTTTTCTGGTTGTGAACATTCAAATAGAACATCGGCCATAATTGAAGCTACTCCTTGGTCCAGAATTTGAGACATTACTAGAGCAAGGAGACGTTGCTGATGCTGAAGAAAATATGTGCGATTTTCTGGTACCCGTGCTAAACATCTTAAAGTGCTAGCTGCTCGTCGCACCATGTCTAATGTAGTACCCATTAACTCAGGATTTTCTCTTAGTGCATTAATACCTTGAGAATTGGCTACTTGTAATGCACTTTGTTCTGCTTGCTCAACAAAAGTAATCAAATGAGGTATGCAAGAACCTTGAAGAAGAATAGATCTAGCTGCAGTATTATCAGCTCGTGCTAAATTTGACAGCAATACTACAGCAAATTCTCTTAACACCTGTTCTTCACAGCGATTTAATAATCGGACAAGGAGTCCAAACAACTGTTCAATTCTTGACCAGGGTGGTGTAGCTAAAAGCAAATCCACATTACTATCCAAAGTTGACAACTTACAAAGAGCTTCCAGAGATAGCCTCAAGGGTGATAGGACGGAGTAGGGTGGCTGAGTGGGAAGTGGATCTTGGGCATATGATGAGGGACAAACAGCCCAATGAAGTAAACCATCAAATAAAGGTAAACTAATCTCTTCTGGATAAGGACCAAGATCCATCTGGCCAGTAATATTTGCTAAGGTAACAAGAGTATTTTCTCTTAATAAATGCATTACGTCCCACCACCACTCCTCATCACTTGTTAGACTACTACAAGAATCTGTATTACAAGAATTATCAGCATCATCTTCCTTGTCATAATGTCTTTGAGACGGACGACGTGAAACATGAGTATGATGAAGTTGCAAGAGTCGCCCCATTACTATTAAGAAATTTGCATGCTTCGACATTTCATTATCATTACCTGGAACAAATGACAAGTTACGCAAAAGAGAAGAAATACACAGACAACGCTGCATTAAAGAATTTTGTTTCTCAGTTATCACACAAAGTGATGGTTCATCACGATTATAAGCTTCTTCTTCTAAATCTTCTAAATGCTTTCTCTTTTTTGGAGCTGGTTCTCTTATATAAGGATAAGTAATTTCTTCTTTTATGGGATGCACTACTGAATCTTCCTTCTGTTCAGTTATATTTTCAGTTTGTTCTTTTATCACTTCTGAAATCACAGGTGTTTCATTAAGTTGCTTTGATTGCTCACTAGAGGGAAACTCTGATTTTTGATCAGATAAAGATTCAGAATTTTCTTTACAACATAATCTATCTAGAACAACAACTGGTTCCTTAGCACAGTTTAAAATTGTATTGAAAGTTTTTGTTTCAGATGTTTCAGCTTCATCACCATTTTTATCTTTGACTAAATCTTCCATGACACGTACAAATCTTAAACAATTATCTGAATTTTCAAAATGAGTCTGAATATGAAGAATCATTTCACCACCACCTATTTTCCAATGTTCTGCTCCACTGTTAAAACCTTCATACACATCCCATTCTTTATCTGGATCAAATAAGAAGAGAGATTCATCATATTTTGTCCTTACAATTTTTCCACACCGCGTTCTTTTGGTATAATTTTTTGTCTCAAGCAATAATATTTTATCTTGTGGATTAATTTTCATAGGAGTAAATAACTTTTCACTGATATTATTTTCTTGAGGCAGATCTGATTTAACTTCAAACCACTTTTTCTTTGATCTTGGTTTTTCTTCTTTCTTTTCTATAGAGTTATCCTGAAATTTAGCTTTTTGAAATTTTTCAAGTAAACTAGATTGTCCAATATCTAAGTCTTCTACTAAACCAAATATCACATTCAAGCACCGACGATAATGTTCCATTAAAGTTTCTAACAAACCAGGAAGATGATTAAGTCCAAAATACAACACAGTATTATCATCATACAACAACACTGATAAAACATCAAGAGCCCAAGTAGTTTCTGCTAATAATCCTGATTTCAATGCCATCATCAATCTCCAAGCTTCTAAAGGACTAACATCCTTTGAAGTTAAACGCCTACGTTTTGTAAGAATTGGACTTATAGATTCTACAGTACCAGATGGAAATATAATCTCTCTACGGGATTGATGAGACATATACTGATGAGGCATACTCATATTGGGATGTTGCTGAAAATAATTAAAAAAAAGTATATGTAAATAACAAAATATTAAACACTTTTTATTATATTTATTTATATATTTTAAAATATCAAGAATTATTTCATTAAATGGTCAATTTTTAAATTTAAATTGCTGTAAAATAATTTTATATTTACTTCTTTTAAAGAATAGTATTAAGCAAAAGAGAGAATTTTTTAAAAGTTTTTATGTTTGTTTATTTAATAAAAAAAATTAATAATCAGAACTCTTCCATGATGCTCTATTATATGTGCTTCATGCAAATACTTTCTTTATAATAATTACTACTTATTGTGAAAATTTAGAAGAAATATTTCTTTAATCTTTACCATTTTTATTGTTTTAAACACTAAGCCAAATTTTGCAGTTCAAGAGTTTGATTTTCAATTTCATTTATTTGCTATGCTATTAATGCTTCATAATACAAATGAATTGTATTTTTCTTTAAAAATAGTAGTCCTTCATTTGACTGAATAAATAATAATAATTTTATTCAAAGGCAAGATCATTGTTTCAATAAAATATGTTTTTCAGACCTTAATTTCATTTTTCACTTCAATCTGAATATTACTATCTTGAATTACTAAATATTTAAATTAAATTTTATTCATTTCCATTATTCTATTTATCATGACCTACAGTGTAGTTATGATCCTAACAAATATTTACCCTTGTACTAAACTTAATGATTGGTCAATACAATATTAAGACAATATTTTGTTATGAAACATCAGCATAGAAGACTAGTGAAATTTACAAGAAAATTCTATATAATTTTAAATGTAATTATTGTCCTGGCTATTTACTAGTTTTTACTAGTTTTATTAATGTTGAAGACTAGTGATGTTCTTCAATGATTCAAGAATAGATTGCTCCTATTTTGATACAAATGATGACTTTCTTCTTTTTATATGATATTTAAAAAGGCTTCCCCAAAATAATAATGGTTTTCCTGAATTTATTTGATTTCATTACACACTATAAATTTTTAAAAACAGTACTTACAGACATCTTATTTGGTGGAATATATACCCTTTCTCTACCATAAGGCATTTTGCCCGCTATAGATAAAGGTACATTTCCCATATGAGGTGAATATGAATCTTGTTGACTTCCATAAGATACTGGCCAATTATTATGACTAATGGGAGGTCCTTCTCCATGTCTTGATGCATCCCATCCATCTCGTTGTCCAGGGTGATACTGATTTTGACTAACAGAATTAGGATATTGTCGATATTGACTATCTCTTGGCCATCCTAATATTAAAATAAATGGCATAAACAAAATGTTGATCATTAAGCAACACAAAGATAATCTATTAAATCAAACTATACCTTGCTGGGGTCCAGAACTTGGAGCTAGTGACATATTATGTGTAGGTCGATAGGAATATTGATTTCGATCTGTTAAAATAATAAATTTTCTTATATAAGTATATTTGTATTCTGGCAAAGCTAAATGATCTAAGTGCCAAAAAGTACATTTTGGTGAAAAAGTAAAAACTTGTTTATCCATGGCAAATAGAGCAAATGTTTATTTCTTTATAAGCTTAATGCTCTTCAAAAAATGTATGGAGAATGCTCTAACAGTTCATAGATTTGCATAAATGCAATAAAAGACAATCACAACAAAATAAAGTTGGAAATAATCTAAATCCATAGTACAAAATGTAAAATGATTTAATTCCACAGTCATTATTCACTTAAAGTGGCAATGAAAAAAGTTGCTGTTTTTTCACATAAATTCCAGCCTAGTATGATTATCTTCCTTGTTGTCATTCTATGGTTGTACACCTGATAAGCACAACAGCTCTGCTGACTTGACATCTTGGAGAATTATTCCTTTCTTGAACAGTATTTCTCCCACCCTGTTAGTTGCTGAAGCTTTTTTCGTGGAAAACCCAACCAGGTATTTTTGATCACTCACAGCCATGATGCTTTACTTTTTATTGAAAAATTACTTCTAACAAAAAAAATTGTTTTAATCTCACAGGTGCAATTCTAGTCAGACACACAGATCAACTAGCACATGAAAATATGGATATACTGTGAGATCCATCTGTTGATGCTAATTAAAACAAAAAATGCAGAGCATTGCACTTGAATCACATGGCACTCCATTGGCTTTGCCACTCTATATTTCTTAAATGAATAAAATAATACCAATATTCTAACCTGGTAGATTTTATAACAGACTCTATTTCTTGCCTAATAATATTTTATGAATTCTGATTAGAAAACTATACTTTTGACATAGCTTTATATAACTATTATTAAACTATATATTCAGAAGATACTTATATTAATTTATCTATTTGTCCTCCTAATGTCTATAGCAGCATTTCTCAATGTGGGGTGCATGCCCCACCAAGGGGAATTTGAATGTTTTGAGACAATGAGCAAATAATTAATATTTGTTACATTTTCACTTCAGTTCTATATATAGGCCTATATATATTCTGATACTTTATTTGCTGTTTTTTCATATCACTTCATATTATTATTATTTTGTTGGGTTTTGTGAGTTATACTCAGTTCACACCGGTGGCTGTGTACTATGCCGGACCAAAGTCAAGGCATAGCAACCAAAACAAAACTAAAATTAAATACGTGTGTCAGTGTGTGTGTCTGTATTCAGGAATTTCCTAACAATGTGGCATGTATTCAATATAGTGGCCTTCTGTAGTGTGATGTATGTATTTCTACTCAATTGTAATGTTCCCAGGCTTTTGTGTAGTGTGTGGTATCACACCTGTACAGGAGAGAATGACAGGTACAATAAGCACCCTTTCCATCCTCCACAGATGCCTGATTTCCTGGGCGAGTTCTGTGTATTTGCTAATTTTTTCAGTGAATGTGTTTTGTATATTGTGAGTGTTTGGAATGGCTATGTCTATAATGTATGTAATTTTATTGTGTTTGTCAATGAGTGTGATGTCTGGTCTGTTGTGGTAAATTGTTTTATCTGTGATTATGGCTCTGTCTAGTACATTTTGTGCGTGTTGTTTTCCAATACTGTCTATGGAATGTATTTGTAGTATGGTTTGTGGATGTCTAATAATTTGTGTTTCTTTGCAAGCTCTTGGTGTATTATATTTGCTACTTGATTATGTCTGTGTAAATAATCTGTCTGTGCCAAGAGCTTGCACCCAGAAGTGATGTGTTGTATAGTTTCTGGCATGATGTGACATTTTCTGCATGTGTCATTTGTGAGTGTTTTATCTTTGAGTATGTGTTTTCTGTAGTTTTTAGTATTTATGACCTGATCCTGTATGGAAATCATGAATCTTTCCGTCTCCCCAAAGAGGCATCCCCGATCTAACCAGCTGTTTGATGCAGTTTTGTCAACAAAATCCTAGGCCAGGTCATAAGGATGCCTGCTGTGGAGTGCCTTTCGAGTCCACGATTGCTTGATGGGGTCTATGCTTTTTGTGTGTTGTGTCATGTCTGTATGTTGTGAGTGTAAGTTTAATGGTGTGTTATTTGAGTCTG
>NW_019384972.1:398739-427562 GCF_000671375.1 Centruroides sculpturatus | reverse complement strand
CTACGGAGACTCGAGAGACTCTACTATGTCATCCAAACGAAGTAGAACTAATTCTTCCGCATCAAACAAGAAAAGAAAAACTTTATCTTTGGAATGTAAAGTTAACATTGGGTATGTTCGTAAAGTCGAACGAGTTAAACGAGAATGATGTCATTGTTATTTCTATTTCATTAGACTTTTTGAACGATTTGTTACTAACGCGTTTAACTCGTTTAACTTTACGAACGTACCCATTATTAAAGACTTCGATACAAAAATGAAAATTTGTGAATTGGCAAAGAAGTTTGATCTACCTGGTCAGAACAATTATAAAAGATAAAGAAAAAATTCTCAAAGCTGTGTAAAATGCTCAATCTTTAAATTCAAGCATCATTCGTAAACATCACAGTATTATCGCTGAAATGGAAACAATATTAAAATTATGGCGTAATAATCAAGTAAATGTGAAAAATTGTAAAATAATATAGGCCTAATTTGTTATACATATGTATTATCTAAGATTTTATTAAACATCTTTTTTCTAAATTATTGTTTTCTTTAGTCTCCGGCCCCAATTAAAAATTATTTGTATGTATTTATATGCGAAATTATACCCCGACTTACGCGAATTCGGCTTACGCGGTTACCGCTCGGTCCCACCTATCGCGTAAGTTCGGGGTATTACTGTATACAGCATGCACTCAGTCCATATAATTAGGTTTATTGTATTGATACATTTTATTTACTTTATTTTATATTTCGTTTCATATTATTTTGTTATTTTAATTTAATTGGATCCATGTATTTATTTATTTTCAATTTATCTTTTGTATATTTGTATTTAAATCAATTGTTTGAGCGAATGTAGAAATTTGAATTTTGTTTTGTATGACATTCAAACTGGAACTGATACAAGAAAACGTTTCAAATACTTCAAAAATATCTGAAGATGACCTGTGGAGCAGGTAGAAAACATTAATAAGATAATAAATATTAATTCTCGAATACATAACGTGGTTGAGTCAGTATATGTAATTTAACCAGTTTAAAAAATTTTATATGCTATTCTTGTTTTTTGAAATTCTATTTGCTTCATTTTATTTCAGATTTGTACTAATCTTTCAATTTGATAAAATTCACACTTATGTATGTTGAATATTTTTTCAAATCTCTTTTAACTTAAAGATATGTAATATATAATTGTGAAAGAGTAATATTTTTTTATTTAAACTCTTCTTTCTCAAATCTTAAATCTTCTATTAATGAAAAAATATATAATAATCAATAAAGCTATAAATGCTTTCAATTTATTTTTTCTGCTTAATAATTAATCAACCATGTATAAACATCTATAATTTCATTCATAATTTTGCTATTTTCATTTAGTACTCATCATCAGCAAATGTTTCTAATTGAAATATGGAATTCACATTATTAATTAAGGATACTTGTGAGATGTTCTTGTAATTACTTTATAACAAATATTACAAGACACATTATCTTGTTGAAACTTTTATTTAGATACAGCAACAAATAATCCAAACAGAATCAAATAACTGCAATAAAATATTTTAGTACATTGCAAAATCAATACTACAAATAATGACAGACCTTCAAAGTTTATAAAGTTACTTTAAGATGGCAGATGTTTTTTGGCAGCTTAAGCAGCAGATGTATGACATCATGATCTGAGTAATTTGTTTTACTACACTGGTAATTTCATTTTTCTTTCACTGTTATTCTTGCCTGTAGCTATCACTTAAACTCAGTGAGAGTCAGTAAGAGAGAGATACACTGATAATGGTTATAGTGAAGTACTTACCAAGTAACAACTGTACATATGATTTTGAAAATTTTCTTAATTAATAGTAAATATGATTTAGTATTGTAAAGTATATGTCTTTATATATTATTTTGAATACATGTGNAATTATATAATTAAAAAATATAAAAGGCTGTTTTTAAAAATAAAAAACTTATTTTTGAATCCAATCTATAAATATTTAAATAATTAACTTTTCCGAGAAAAATATCTCAATTAAATATGTATTGTAATTTAACCTTCAATAAACACTCAGACTCCTTAAATATACTGACTCAACCACCTTATATATCCGAGAATTAATATTTATTATCTTACCAATGTTTTCTACCTGCTCCACAGGTCATCTTCAGATATTTTTGAAATTTTTGAAGTATTTGAAATGTTTTCTTGTATCGGTTCCAGTTTGAATGTTATGTAAAACAAAATTTAAATTTCTACATTTGCTCGAACAATTGGTTTAAATTACAAATATACAAAAGATAAATTGAAAATAAATAAATACATGAATCCAATTAAATTAGATCTGACTGTCGGCATTTATAGCTCTTATTAGAAGGGCATTTAGTTACAGCTCTAACATTTATGACAGATGGCAAGAGTTAGGTAGGATCAGAACCATTGCTGGATCCTTAGGATTTAAAACTGAAATCATTGAAAAGTTAATAAGATCCTACTCGGTACCTAATAGAAAGAAGGCAAAAGAGAATACAAACAAGGAAATTACTAAATTCACATATAGTGGAGCAATGCCCAGTATCATAAAGGAAATAGCCAACTAGAAGGATACAAAACTAGTATATAAACAAGCTCTCACGATTTACAGTCTACTTAGAAATGACAAGGACAGGATAAATGAAGAGGAGTATTCTGGAGTGTATAGAATACCATACAAAAATGATCAACTAGGACTAAATAAAGAATATATTGGTGTCACCACCAGGAGGTTGAGTAAAAGGCTTAAGGAACATGTGTATGATATAGGTAAAGGGCACTACAATACAGCACTATCCGAGGTAGCACAGACTGAAGGTTTGGTGATTGATTGGAATGAAGCTAAGGTTATTAGATGAGTTCACTCACCATCTTTGGCAATGACTTTGGAGAAATTTGAGATATATAGATCTGGCAGTACAAGCAGATGTTTGAACTATAAAGATGCCACAAATTTACTGACAGCATGGAAATATATGATTGATCATAACCCAGTATAATATGGTATACAGCATGCACTCAGTCCATATTTAAATATATATACTTTATAGTTCATAATTAGGTTTATTGTATTGATATATTTTATTATTTTATTTTATTTCGTTTCATATTATTTTGTTATTTTAATTTAATTGGATCCATGTATTTATTTATTTTCAATTTATCTTTTGTATATTTGTATTTAAATCAATTGTTTGAGCGAATGTAGAAATTTGAATTTTGTTTTGTATGACATTCAAACTGGAACTGATACAAGAAAACGTTTCAAATACTTCAAAAATATCTGAAGATGACCTGTGGAGCAGGTAGAAAACATTAATAAGATAATAAATATTAATTCTCGAATACATAACGTGGTTGAGTCAGTATATGTAATTTAACCAGTTTAAAAAATTTTATATGCTATTCTTGTTTTTTGAAATTCTATTTGCTTCATTTTATTTCAGATTTGTACTAATCTTTCAATTTGATAAAATTCACACTTATGTATGTTGAATATTTTTTCAAATCTCTTTTAACTTAAAGATATGTAATATATAATTGTGAAAGAGTAATATTTTTTTATTTAAACTCTTCTTTCTCAAATCTTAAATCTTCTATTAATGAAAAAATATATAATAATCAATAAAGCTATAAATGCTTTCAATTTATTTTTTCTGCTTAATAATTAATCAACCATGTATAAACATCTATAATTTCATTCATAATTTTGCTATTTTCATTTAGTACTCATCATCAGCAAATGTTTCTAATTGAAATATGGAATTCACATTATTAATTAAGGATACTTGTGAGATGTTCTTGTAATTACTTTATAACAAATATTACAAGACACATTATCTTGTTGAAACTTTTATTTAGATACAGCAACAAATAATCCAAACAGAATCAAATAACTGCAATAAAATATTTTAGTACATTGCAAAATCAATACTACAAATAATGACAGACCTTCAAAGTTTATAAAGTTACTTTAAGATGGCAGATGTTTTTTGGCAGCTTAAGCAGCAGATGTATGACATCATGATCTGAGTAATTTGTTTTACTACACTGGTAATTTCATTTTTCTTTCACTGTTATTCTTGCCTGTAGCTATCACTTAAACTCAGTGAGAGAGTCAGTAAGAGAGAGATACACTGATAATGGTTATAGTGAAGTACTTACCAAGTAACAACTGTACATATGATTTTGAAAATTTTCTTAATTAATAGTAAATATGATTTAGTATTGTAAAGTATATGTCTTTATATATTATTTTGAATACATGTGGAAATTAATATATTAAAGATATCATCAAAAAATATTAATTTATAATCAATTTTTACGGGTTAATAAACAAACATTAATAAACACATTAACTAGTTACAAAATTATTTTATACTTTTAACTATTTTAAGTATACAGTAATTTTATTAATTTCTCTATTTATTTATAATTCTTTTTCAACTTTTAATTTATGGTTTTTCTACAAATTCTTTTTTGTTAGGTAATTTTATAAACATTTTTAATATATATATGTTACTGTGAAAGACCAACATTTGTGAATGTCGACACAGACAACGGTGTGAATGTTGACATTCACCACAGACAACTGTGTGAATGTTGACATTCCCCCCATTTCGGTCATTCACAGTAACATATATATAAAATGATAAAATGTTATTATATTAAAAGGAAAAGTACATTGTGGTCTAGCATGACCATTAATTGATTGATTTACATATGTGGTATACATACGTAGTGATACAAAACAGCAGTAGAGCAAAAGATAGCTATGGCTATATAAAAGAAAAAACAATGAAAGTAGCCTAAAAGATCCTGACAGTAAACCAGAGAATAAAAAAAAGCAATATTTAATTAAGGAACAACTGAAGTAGATACAATAAAAAAATGCACACTTCAGATGGATGAACTTCAAAAAGATGAACATAAAAGCAAGGTACATTCAGCTTAAACAAAACTAGAACTGCAAAAGAATGAAGATTGGTAAAGGAAATGTGCAGTGGTAAGGTTCAAAGTAGGTTTCCAACAATCAGCAGAGCATGGCCAATCTTAAAGTCAATGAGAAGAAAATCAAAACACAGTGCAGATAAATTTGATAACAATGAAAGACTGGAAATCATACTTCAATGAACTAATGAATGAAGACAGAAAAGAACTTGTCTGAAAGACATGAGTAATTTCATCTTTGATGGAACAAGATTTTAATGTGACAGAAAAGAAAGAAAAGAAGAAATTAGCAGCTGAGAAGAATGGCAAAATGCCAGTTCCAAATGGAATCAATTTTGAATTACTGAAGTACAGAGGACAATATACTCAAGTTGATAACTAAACTAATAAGTGATATACTGAAAGGATAGATCCCAAATGAAATAAATCTGGACTAACTAATATCAATATTCATAAAATACAACAAAAAGATATGTATCAATTACAGAGACATTTGTAATGAAGTGTTCAGAGAGTATGATTAAATAAAAAAATTGGAAAATGAATTCTAGACCCTACAAGAACAGTGTGGTTTCACATCAGGAAAATTAATAACAGATCACATCTTCATGATCAAACAACTGCTTGAAAAAAGTGCAGCAAAATATCAACAAATAGGTATGGTATTATTTCAGGTATAAAATGCTTTACTTTCAGATAGTACCAGGTAGAAAACCTGGTAGTTATATCATTTTCAAAATTTAAAATTTTAAAATCTACAGAAAACATGTCATCATACAAGTTAACATTCCAATTTAGAACACTGAAATTTGGAATCTGGTAGGCCTGAGGCAGGCTTATGAAGGGAACGAAAAATATTTGTCATAAAAGAAAAACATTGCTGGGAAACTGTTCAAAGGTGTACTTTTATGTGATTTAAACTCTCTTCTAGCTTCGATTCTTTTAAACTTAACATCTACATTGGTATCTTAATACATAATTCTTTTTACCTTCTAATTAAAATGCTTTTTTCCATTCAATGAATTATTATTCTAATATATTCCTAAATATGTATCAGATATACAGTACTTAAAACAATAATATTATTATATATTAATTCTTTAAAGTAAATAGATTTTCATCTTATTATGCATAATATAGTGATATGAAATACATAATGTAAAATGTTTTGAAGATGAAATAAAAAAATATTAAAAATATATATAAATCATCAATAACAAGTTGTTATTTTAAACAGTTATCTTTAAATATGGTTAATAAATTTAAATAACTTTTATTATGAATATAACTTTCAAGTAAAATTTAAAATATTTGGTACACTTATAACAATTAAAATTTTGTAACATTAATAATATCTACACATTAATTCAACAAAAAATGCCAGTATTTACTCAACAAATTATTTGGGAATTTTTTAAACATAATTCAAATTCCACAATCTTACATTTAACTTTATATGAATTTATGAAATATAAACTATTACTTACTTGAATATTCTGTGACATCTTTGGAAACAGCCTTTGTGCTAAAACACTCTGGAGACAAACCGTCTGATTCTATAGATATCAATTATACATACAATTTCAACAGGATTTTGTTTAACATGCAAATTTTTAGAAACAAGAATAAAATTATACTATAAAAAAAATAATAACAACTTCACACTACATGCATCAGATACAACTTTTTACATTTGCTTTGAAAATAGAGTACATGCTCCTATTCAGAGTGATAATTTAACTTATGCAAGTGCATTCTTTTAAAGAGTTTTGAATATTTTCAGTCAGTTTGTAATATTTTTATTGAATAAAATAATTTATTAATAGTATTAATATAACAAAAATGTTTTTATTGGAATCCAATAAATATTTTGATTTATTTAATGTTATTAGGCAAAATAAAGAAACTTAATTAAGAAACTGATTATTTTGTTTGTATCCCCCATTAATTTTTTTTTTAGAAAACTGCACACCAAACAAATATTCTGATAAAATGAATGGTTTCTCTGTAAAATTTCAATTACCATAATTAACAGATATATAAAAGGATCCATATATAATGACATCCTTTACTTGATATATTTCTTGTGTTATAATTATAACAAAATAATATTACTATGATAATTAGAAATTTATTACTTAAAAATTTTTGAAGAAATTTCTTTAAACTTTTAAAGAATATTTGAATATGTATACAAAAAAAAATGATATTCTGTAATTATATTTTTAATAAAAAATTCATTTACATTTTAATTACATTATTACTATTTTCAAATGCAACTTCTTCAAATACTTTATAAAGATTTCAAATATAGTTACCATGAATTCTCTTTGGGAAACATTTTAAAGTAACATACATTTTCAGTTTCATAGTTTTCCATTAAAATCATTCATTACGTGCTGTGTTGTAGAAAGATATGTTTTATATCAACACATTACATCAATCTAATCACTTAGCTTTTCTTACAAATATGTCCTAGTTAATTTTTATAACATTAACATGACAGATTTTCTACATCGTGTATTATTTTATACAATGAAAAAAATATATAATCTTTGCATAACTGACTTGCTAAAATGAAAAAAAAAAAAAAAAATTTTTGGTTATTTATTGTAATAACTCAAAAAGTCCAAAAGAAGCTGCATCAGGGTGACCCTTAACTTGATATTTGTGTCTTTAATGTTAATAATGAATTTGTAATTGTAATTCAAACAAAATAAATTATTTGACTTTTAATATTATACTTCAGATGGATGAACTTCAAAAAGATGAACATAAAAGCAAGGTACATTCAGCTTAAACAAAACTAGAACTGCAAAAGAATGAAGATTGGTAAAGGAAATGTGCAGTGGTAAGGTTCAAAGTAGGTTTCCAACAATCAGCAGAGCATGGCCAATCTTAAAGTCAATGAGAAGAAAATCAAAACACAGTGCAGATAAATTTGATAACAATGAAAGACTGGAAATCATACTTCAATGAACTAATGAATGAAGACAGAAAAGAACTTGTCTGAAAGACATGAGTAATTTCATCTTTGATGGAACAAGATTTTAATGTGACAGAAAAGAAAGAAAAGAAGAAATTAGCAGCTGAGAAGAATGGCAAAATGCCAGTTCCAAATGGAATCAATTTTGAATTACTGAAGTACAGAGGACAATATACTCAAGTTGATAACTAAACTAATAAGTGATATACTGAAAGGATAGATCCCAAATGAAATAAATCTGGACTAACTAATATCAATATTCATAAAATACAACAAAAAGATATGTATCAATTACAGAGACATTTGTAATGAAGTGTTCAGAGAGTATGATTAAATAAAAAAATTGGAAAATGAATTCTAGACCCTACAAGAACAGTGTGGTTTCACATCAGGAAAATTAATAACAGATCACATCTTCATGATCAAACAACTGCTTGAAAAAAGTGCAGCAAAATATCAACAAATAGGTATGGTATTATTTCAGGTATAAAATGCTTTACTTTCAGATAGTACCAGGTAGAAAACCTGGTAGTTATATCATTTTCAAAATTTAAAATTTTAAAATCTACAGAAAACATGTCATCATACAAGTTAACATTCCAATTTAGAACACTGAAATTTGGAATCTGGTAGGCCTGAGGCAGGCTTATGAAGGGAACGAAAAATATTTGTCATAAAAGAAAAACATTGCTGGGAAACTGTTCAAAGGTGTACTTTTATGTGATTTAAACTCTCTTCTAGCTTCGATTCTTTTAAACTTAACATCTACATTGGTATCTTAATACATAATTCTTTTTACCTTCTAATTAAAATGCTTTTTTCCATTCAATGAATTATTATTCTAATATATTCCTAAATATGTATCAGATATACAGTACTTAAAACAATAATATTATTATATATTAATTCTTTAAAGTAAATAGATTTTCATCTTATTATGCATAATATAGTGATATGAAATACATAATGTAAAATGTTTTGAAGATGAAATAAAAAACATATTAAAAATATATATAAATCATCAATAAAAAGTTGCTATTTTAAACAGTTATCTTTAAATATGGTTAATAAATTTAAATAACTTTTATTATGAATATAACTTTCAAGTAAAATTTAAAATATTTGGTACACTTATAACAATTAAAATTTTGTAACATTAATAATATCTACATATTAATTCAACAAAAAATGCCAGTATTTACTCAACAAATTATTTGGGAATTTTTTAAACATAATTCAAATTCCACAATCTTACATTTAACTTTATATGAATTTATGAAATATAAACTATTACTTACTTGAATATTCTGTGACATCTTTGGAAACAGCCTTTGTGCTAAAACACTCTGGAGACAAACCGTCTGATTCTATAGATATCAATTATACATACAATTTCAACAGGATTTTGTTTAACATGCAAATTTTTAGAAACAAGAATAAAATTATACTATAAAAAAAATAATAACAACTTCACACTACATGCATCAGATACAACTTTTTACATTTGCTTTGAAAATAAGAGTAATCCAGGTTTTAACAACTATTACCTNTAATGAATTTGTAATTGTAATTCAAACAAAATAAATTATTTGACTTTTAATATTATATCTTCATAACAAATTTATTAAAATAAGATTTCTAAATAAATGTTTGCAAATCATCTAAATAGAAAAAATGTATTTCTAACATATTAATTTTGTACTGTACTAATTTTTCAAGGATAAAAATCTTGCATTATTTTAAAGTTAATTTTAAATTGCTAAATCTTGCCTAAAATTGATCAAAAATTTTTAAAGAAACTACCTATAAATAATTTATCAAAAACTATTTCTGTTAATTAATACTATTAATAAAAGTTACTTTTTAAAATATTACAAATTCAACAGTGGAATCATAAATGCTTACTGTGATTTCATGCATCTCAGGCATAAATAATAAAACATCTTACCTTATAAAACTCCACTTTCTCAAATTTTTATAGTTATTTTTTAAAAACTTACCATATTATATATTTTTTTATTCAAATAAATAAAACTATTTGCTAATAATAAATATATATATATTTATGTCTAAAAAGTATGAGTACTCAATTATGAATATGAGTATCTCTTGATTAACGTGGTTAATTAATCCCTCGATCCTATCACGCACATCAAAATCATATTAATCAAAATACGGTATCTATGTTAAGTAAAGACAGCTGGTAAAGTCACGTAAATTAAAACTTCTGCCACATATATAAAGTGATTGCCACAATTAATTTCGTGTGTTAATCAAATCCCAAGTTAAATAAAACCGCATTAAGCAAGGAATACCTGCATGATATGGTTTTTAAAAAAAACCTAGTATATTTTTAGATAATCATCTGATACTTATATTACAAGAGTTATGAAGTTTTCAAACATTACACTATGAAAGTTTTACAGATTCACTTGAAAAATTTATTTGGGGAATTTTTATAAGTGCCAAAACATTGAAATACTTTCCAAAATGATGTCATATACAATGCAAGAAAAAATGTTATACTACTCAATAAGTGGATAATTTTTTGCTATAGACAGACAAAATTGTAATGAATTAAAGTTTGATTTTTGTTATCTAACATTGAAATATTTGGTACGATGTTTTTTGACAGAACCATGACTTTTGATTTTTATTATTGTATTGTAAGGGAAGAACTCTGCATTTTCTGATAAGATGTGGCACTGATTAGATTCAGAGTAATTTCACAACAAACTCATTAAGACTTTACACCCGTAATGATGTTCTCATTATATTTATTAGGGTTGGCACATAAATAACTGAAATCTAAAGTAAAAATAAGTTTTGCTAACCATGTCTTTTTTGAAAAGAGTAAAATTTGTCATCCTTTCAAAAATTCTTGTAAAATATTCAACTTTACATTCAACTTTTAACATTTCAAACATTCAACAAACAAATTGTAAAACATTCAACTTTATCACTCTAACCAATAACCAATCTTATTTGCATTATGATTTCTTTTTTGATTAAATACAGGGTGTCACAGAAACATCTGAAGATTTTTAAAATATTAAGCTACACCCACACCAAATTAGATAAACATAATCATGCTCCCCACATACACTAACATATATACTAGGATGTTCAATAAGTAATGCACATAAATCTTGAGTAAGAAAAAGAGCTATTTTTTTATAAATCCAAATATACTACATTATTCCCCAATTAATTGGCTACAAATACTCTTATTCCACATAGTTTCCATTTAAATCTATGACCTTACGCCACCTAGATGCCAGTTCAGTACCACTCAGCTGGTCTCTCTCTCAGCCACTTCCTGACATGCAGAATAACCTAAGTGGTGGATAATTGTGTTGGCACTACCCACAGAGAACATAGTTGAACAGTAAGTTGTTTGATTATTACTCGCCTGTGGTCTTGAATAAGCCTATCGGCGTGTCGAACTGTCTCCAGAGTCACAGCAGCATGTGCCCATCCCAAGTGTGGAAGATCTGACAGTCTCGCTTTACCTTGTTCTGCTGTTGACATTCTGCTAACCCAACGACTGACAGTACTCCGATCCACTGCTTCATCCCCATAGACACGTTGTAACCATCTGTGAATGTTTGAGATGGTCTCATGCTCCTCTAAAAGAAATTCAATCACAGCTTTCTGCTTTTTATGTGTCTCAAGTGCAGCTGCCATTTTAAAACTAAACTACATTATAGCCACCCAACGGAATTAATGGAAACTTTGTGCCTTTATACAACAATTGTTAAAAATACGTCATGCAAAGTTTTGTTCAATTCCAACGAAAAACAGCCGAGAAATAAAATTACGTGCATTACTTATCGAACGGCCCTCGTACATACGTACGAAAAAATCCCCCAACTTCCTTCACATTTTTCAGTGTCCAAAAAATGTAAAAATTTCCTTCCAATGGGTCATTTTTTTTACTAATTGCCATACTTTCCCTTTATTACATAATCATGGGAAAGTAAAACAGCTATACCTGCCAACCTTTAGAATGGGGAACAGCCGGGACGTCGGTAGAAAAACACCATCATCATAAAAAGCTCAATAATTTGGTACAGCCTAACCGTAAAAGTGATTCGTTTCCTTCCGATACAATTCGGCCATAATTAATTTAATCTCCAACGTGACAATACTAAAGTTGCCAGACTCTAAGATAAACTTTATCTTTTCTGTCATTTAAAATTATCACATTTGGGCTAAGATTCTCATACATACGTAGAAATTCGGTCTTTGATCTTTCGCAATCAAAGAAATCCGAGAACGTCCTTACGGTCGGCTTCGGTCGTTCGTAATAAAACACACGACGTCTTCGGCACGTATATTAACACCAGACTAGTTAAACAAAGCGTTTACGCGATAATATCAAATTATTTAACCGTCCGCACGCCGCATCGGGCGTAACGGACCCAATTAATTTAATTAAAAATTGCAAAATTACGGAGAGTGCATCAAAAAGTAATCAAAAATTCGGAATACAATCATATTCCGAATTTTTGCATTACGACCGCTCTCCGACCGCATAAAATACTCCGAAATCGAAGCGGCGGGGCGGCCAAACGGTCGAGGCGGCAGCCCGCCGGGCCAAGGACCCGGGGTCAAAAAATCGCCGGAAATTTTTCGGAGAGCGATCCATCCGGATACGTCAAGCCCCGTCCCTGGTCCGAAACCGTAACGTTAAAAATAAAACCCTCCCGAATCAACAAATCTATATCATTTATATTTATTATTATGTAATTTACTGGCAAATGCAAAAAAATAAATATATCAAATTATCTCACGTTTCGCGATCGACGTCGAGTTTGTTTGTTGTTGGAGTAGAACACATTCTTTCTCGAGAACAAGTCGGGGAAAGTTATTTACACGAATAGGGAGATTTTTAGCACTCCGAGATCAACTCCCACTGCGAATGTCAACCGGGTGCTAATTGTTTTATTACTCCGTTTACAGAAGCTCTTTTCTTTGTTGTAATTGGATGAAATAACATTATTATTGTTTCATTTTACTCAGGCAAACGTCGACTTTCAGATTTAACAACTAATATTGTTATATCTAATTACATTAATTTTAATTTTTTATGCGGCACAGTGGCGCGTTAAAAACGCCGACAAAAAAGAAAAGCAACCCGTCCACTGACGGAGCATACAAAAAGCCGATAGTCGGCGACTATTAAAAGCAGGAATATAATTATTGAAAGGGATTAATTTCGAATTGTAAATAATTATTTTACAAAAATGATAATGCTTCCAAATAAAAGACGGCCGCATCAATATTCGCGTTTGTTTCGGATACACGAAAAATTAATAATTAAAATAATTAAATTTATCTTTATTTTACCGTCAAATTCTGAATCAAAGCGCCCCCTTCTTCTCGAACGAAATCGGCCATCTTTAATTAGAGGGCGATTTTTGAGAATCTTCGAATTCGAATAAATCGACAGAAATTTAAATTATGGCATATTTTCGAAATTTTTAAATTAATTTTTATTTTAATTTTATTTCATATCGTTTCAATCAAAACACTCAGCTTAAAAACCTTAAAAAAAGACACTGGGAACGTGGCGAAACTGTTACGAATACTGTTTTCCACGAAACGGTGAATTTTTTTCTGAATTCGAACTTGAACTAATGAAAATGTTCCACAAAGGAATAAAAATTAGTTTAGACTATTTTAAATTTACAAAGATATTTTAAAAATTGATATTTTTATTACAGTTCGTAATTATTTGTTTTATTAATAGCCGACAGACGTGTCCAAACGGCAAAATGGTAAACATTAAAATGAAAACCGTATTACAAATTTGGTTATTTTAGCTTACAATCGTTATGTTTATCGCAAAGTATTCGAGGAGATCAAATCGGGAAGAGTGGGGCGTCTGGATTTCGTGAAAGTCTATGTTTTCCTCCAAGTCCCATAGAATAAGCGTGAAAAATTTGATGCGAATCGGACAAAGGGTTCGGGAGTTAATAAGGAGGGACGAAATCAGCGGAGTGGTAAGATGTCCGGGTTTCGTGATCTATATATATAAAAATGAATGTATGCTTGTCTGTGTGTCCTATGTCCTTCATGCATTACCACACCGTTTATCCGATTGCCATGAAACTTTGGGAAGTTGTTTAATATACTCCGGCGAAGGTTTGTGGCATAGTACGATTGCCATGAAACTTCGGGAAGTTTTTTAATACACTCCCGCGAAGTACATTTATCCTACGATAGATGGCGCGCGTTTACACGAGCATTCGCGCATAGTGTGTTTGATCGATTTCAAATTGTGAAGACCATTTCCCCCCTTCAAAAATATATATGTCTCTATATATGCATTTGTGAACTGTTATTTACGATATTTGTAATCATTTTTGTTTAATCACTTTATTTCGACTTTTTTTGCTAATTATGTTTTCGCTCGAACTTCGTTAAAATCTTAACTGTACCCCGAACAACGACCGAAGTTGTAGGAAGAAATTCGCCTATTTTACCGATCTAGGTATCGCCCTTTTTCAAATTTTAATATCGACTCGAAATAATTTAAAAAGACAAATTACAATAAAACGGTTTATTATCTAACTATCAGAAATTTCCCAACATGCCAAGGAAGAGAGGAAGGAGCAATTAAATAATTAAAATTATAAAGGATTTAAAAATATATATATAAATGGGGAATATCGCGCTTTTGACAATCGCTGCAAGTGTGTGGGCTAAATTTGGAGAATCCGTGCTTCTCGCATGGACAACTGTATGTGGCCAGCTCACGCGTCGGAAAACCTTCCGAATTATTCGTGTACGCACCAGACGAAAAAACAAAAAATATCGTGTATCCACGAGCACTCCAATAAATAAATAGAATTGAAACGACACTTTGAAATGTTTTCCCGATGAAAACGAATAATAATAATATATTTCAATAAAAATGATAAAATGAAAATTTAATTTTATTATAACGAGTTTGCTTGAATTTCATCTCTTCTGAGATCGCAGCAATGCGCGACGGGTAAGCTAGTAGTCTATATTTTCCTCGGATTCCTAGTTAAACAAGAATAATTTGAAGCGGATCGACCGAAAAACAAAGAATGGAGAGAGAAACATTTTATATCATATATAAAACCGACGAGGGGCAGTCTAGTCCAACAGACTAAGCTATCGTTCCCAGGAACCGTTTCGCACTCGAATCCGTTCCAACAGTTCCGGTTCCAGCAGCGGAACCGGATCTTTCGCCTCTACGGCGCTAATACTTGCCTAACCGGAAGTGACGTAATTAAAACTCTGGTATTTAAAATCTCGAGATGTATCGCATTTAGGATACTGGTGCTTTTGGTCATTCGGGACGGTCGTCAATTTTCACGTATCCCCTATCTCGTTCGGAGCTAAATCTTGTCGAAAAATTCGCGGCCGAGTCAGAATTAAGTCGAATAAACATTACATTCGGACCGTTTCTTTTCGCCACGACCATCCTTCAGTTGCGTAACAGTTGCATATTTTGTGTCAGAAAAGTAATGTAGATACTTAGGAAAGTTGCTGTTGTTGCGTTTTCTTTAGCAAGTGTGGTCAACCTACAGACACACTACATGGTCTCAACTTTATCTACAAAAATGGAGTCTATGGGTGTCTTCTCATTGATGATAATGTTGTTACTATTATATTCGTGGTTTCCACGGGGATTTAATGTTATTAGCTTTTTCAACCACATGTGCGTGGTGTTCTGTACTTTGTAAAACTCATTTATTGATGAAACAACAGAACACCACATGCATTAGGTTGAAAAAGTCATTAACACTAAGTCTATGTGGAAATTGGCAGAGTGATATAATAGCGACAGCATTCCCATCAATGAGAAGGCAACCTACTGCAACAGAAATGTAGTTTCTGTTGCAGTAGGTTAAGTTCGGGCCGAGTGTAGGTGATTTTTTATTATCAAAAAAAAGAATGTAAGCAACACATTTAAGTGTAGATTATTACCATTAATGAAATTAGATGTTCTTAATAAAATGTAAAACTGAGTTTACAAATTATTTGGTAACTGAGAATTGCATTGATGGCATTCAATCTTATAAAAACCATTTTTTAAAATAGATGTGATAAATGAAAATGTCTAAACTTCATTGATATAAACCTATTATTGTCTTGTTTTTCTACTGTATATGTGTAATACAAAGACTTTTAATTATATTAAATGATGATGACTTGTGAGCACTAAGATTGGCCTTACTTTACCGCTAGACTTATTACACCACCACAAGACCACAAATTAGACATAGAAAAACCCCGTTTTATTTTCAGAATGCATTTCGGACCTGGAGTCCCTCATCAGCTTTTGATGCTACAAAATTAAGAGGAGGTTAACAATTTTAAAGTACTTTAAAATTTGTGGTCCTGTGGTGGTATAATAAGTCTAGCGGTAAAGTAAGGCCAATCTTAGTGCTCACAAGTCGTTAAGAAGTCTAGACAAGAAGCGTATCATAGTATATTAAATGAATTATAATAACAAAAAAATGTATATCTTTCTCATCTCAAAAACTACTGGCATATTTATGTTATTGTTTTATCTGGAAATATAAACTGATAGATTAAACAAAACTAAATAAAACTGAAATAATGCAGAAAATTAAGATTTTCCAAAAGAAATCTGGCCAACTATCTTGAAAATTTAGCAAATTTGTGATCAAATTACTAAATTAAGTAATTTTAAATTTAATTTGTCTTTTATTATTTTTTGTTAGTTAGATTTTGAAGAAAAACATTTAAAATAAAGCATTAAATAAATAGTGTGTATAAATTCAATGTTAAAGTTTCAAAAATTTGTTAATGTTCAAGTGGGGTTGCAGGAAAAAGAAATTTATTTAATCTTTTTCTGCAATTTTATGCAATATTTAAAACATTTATAATAAAAAAATTATTTCAATTAGTTTCAATTTTTATAGAAAGAATAACATGATATTCTACATCACAATAGTAAGAAGTTTTTAAGATATTTTCAACAATTAATCACATTTAATGTAACTATAAATTGTATCTATAGACAATAATCCTAAAATATTACATTGCTAAATTCTAAATTTAAAATAACTTATAACTGTATAGAGTAATTTTATTATTTAACCATAAATTTAAGATAAAGCACTATAAATCTTGTAAGTTTAAAGCAAAATAAAGTTTCATGTATAACACTTCAAATTATATCAGATGATCATAATAAAAGTAGTCCTACTCAACAATATCCAAAGAGATATTTAGCAGTCCAAATGTAACCAAATCTGGTATGATAACATTTCAAGATACACAAGATTGCTATTAAAAAACTGGTACCAAACTTACCATTATGACACTTTTGGTTCTGCAAGTAACAAATGTTTTATATGCACAAGGCACTCATGCTATACAGAGAGCTTATTAATGCAGGTGATACTGCTCAATGTGATCCCCATTCAGATGTAAAATCTGAAAGCAATGAACTGTCTTCAATGGCCAACAATCCTCTGGGTGATCTTCTGGGATTCTCCTCACAGGTAGTGTGAAACTATCTTCCAAGGCTGCCAAATTTTCAACATGTCCTTAATAAATCACAATTTTTTAGTGTTCCCACAATAACAAAACCCTACATATTAAGATGCAAAGCATCAAAAGGTGTCATAGTGGTAATTTTTAGTACTATTTTTTTTTTTACTTTTTTTTTAACAGGAATGCTTTCCACAGGGTCTGTAGTGCCACTATACTAAAATTAATTGCATTTGGACTGCTAAATATCTCTCTAGACAATGCCGAATAGGAATACTTTAATTACTATCACCCAGTACTTAATTATTTGCTAAATACAGAAGAAATTATTTATGATAAACAAATTTTACAAAACAAAAACATTTCTATCAGTATGTTACTTGAAATAAAAATGATCAAAAATCATTATACAAAATGTTCATTTTAGTTAACACTTCTAGAAGTTTTTGGTGAAAAAAGAGTACAATCAAATTTCTTGTTCATTGTCCCAAAATTTAAATGATTATTTTTTACTATTTTGTTACTTTGATTAAAAACCATTTATACTCATAACAGTGGTTAGATAGGTAAAATGACTGTTGAATTTTCTTCAGTGTTAGGTTATGATTCCATGTCATATAATCATGAAAAAAGACAACGATGATAACAATAAAGTGCACCTTAATAACCTTTATACTTTCCAGTAATTCAGTAAGAAGTTATTTTATTTGATAACAATAAAATCATTGCTTCTTCTGCACTTAGCATTTTAAGGAAAAAAAAATAATCAAATTTTGACTCAAAATTTGATTCTTACCTGAAAATTGGTTGGAACATCAGGATTTCGATAGGTATCTTGTTGGCACATTGTGTAAGTAGATTGATTATTGGGATATTGCCCTGTGGTTCTATTCTGATAAGCATTATTAGATGGAGGAATAGCTTGACTACCAGGATAACGCTGAGGTGGATAATTGGTGTGGTCTGAATTAGAAGGAATCATTCCACTTGTTTGTGAAGGAGGCTGAATAGTAGTGGCTTGAGTTTGATCATACCTACAATACAATCATCAAAAATTTTAAAATTCAATATAAGATTTTATTAACTTTTAATAAATGACAACATTTGAACTTTTTATTTCTTAATAATTTAAAAGAAAAAAAAAACAACAATAATCTTCCATATGAAGTATATATTTTAAAGTTAAGTATGTTGTTGAAAATAATTTTGTTCATAGTTTAAATACAATAAAAACTTTTTCAAAATGATAATTTCCTATCATTAGAATTTATGAATTTAAAAACATGTTATTTTCTAAAAGAATCAAACAAACGATCAGAATTGCAAAACAAAATGTGAGAAATATTTTTCATCTCAAGTTCTAATTATATATTATTATATATGTTACACTCTTGAAAAAATGTAAAAAGTTTCCAAAGATTGAAGAATTTGTAAACAATTTGATTTATATTAACATTTTTAATAACTTAAGACCTCGTTATCATCATATTAAAACACATGCAGCTTAAAATTTTTGTAATATTGTGAAAGTCATAAATCAGAAAAGAAAACTTCTGAGTTCTTCAAACTGAATAATTTAAAAAATATTAGATATTATTCAGATTTAATAATAAAAAACATTTAAATTTATGAAAAGTTTCCAATTAAACTAAAACAAATAGTATTTGTAGTATTTCATATGCTACTAATAACAAGTAATTTGTAATAATTAAAATTGGAGTTAGTTTTGAATGAAATTGTTTATATCATATAACAAAACTGATATAGCTTTTGTTATTAATTTTCCTAAGAAAGAAAATTAAATGTAAAAATATAAATGACAAAAACTTTCATACATAATTGTTAAAAATTATACACATATATAAATATTAAGATGGAATTCCATAATATCTTAATATATAATAACTTGATAAATTCAATCCTCTGGTAATCNGAAGGCATAGAGCCTTTACTACATGAAAATGAAAATTAATGAATACACTGTGTACAGTAATTTACCTGATAAGACAGACCTCAGAAAAATACTTTATGAGAGCTTTTATACTTTTATAAAGCTGTCTATAATGAAAATTAATTAACTAAGGATTTTTTTGCCCTGCCAGGGTGTGTCCGAGTTATCCGGAGTGCCGGGTTATCGAGAGCCGAGTTTTCGAGGTTCTACTGTATTATGTAAATAAACAAGAAAAAAAACAATGTGCTGAACTAAAATTATTAAAAACAATTTTAAGCAGATATTTTTATAAATGGAAGAAATTCTCATAGATAAATTCATTGCTAACTTAACATGAAAAATTAAACTATGAAGTCTTGTTATTTTGATTTCTTACATACAACAAAAAAAAAAAAAGTGCTATTAATAATTTTGAATAAAATGAACATTTCTGTTGTTGATTTTCCCCATTAAATCAGTTTTTCCATATCATTATATGAAAAAAAAAATGATATTATAATTTATCACCATGCTATAAAATCAAAACTGATGACAGTAGTATGATGAATTAATAGCATTTGAATGAGCAGTTCTCAATTCTTAGAAAATGTCAATATGTAATATCATTTTTAAAGATTTTAACTATTGAACTATTCAACAATTAAATAAATCTAAAAATGAATAAGCAACCTTTTTTTAAAATATCTAAAAATATTTTTTCCAAAAGGAACAAAAAAGAAATCTCAGAAAATTTTGAAGTTCTTAATAAGAAATTAATTTAGAATGCATCAGAGCTCTCTCTTAAGATTTTCTCTTTGTATAGCAATAATTATGCTCAAGAATACAATTTTTCTATTTGAAAATTAATTAAATTTAAAACAAAAAGCCAAAATAATAACTAATGTAAAAAAAAAAACATGAAATTCTTGAGAAGCTAAACCTTTAGTTTCAAATTACTAATCCTACTCTTGAATTATTCATCAAACTATTTTTATTGAAACCAACAAATCATATTGATAATTTTGTGTCAAAAAAGCAGTATTAATCATTTTGTTAATCAATGTAATGCAAAAACCATCTTATTTTTATAATTTTCTACAAATGTAACTAGGTTTTATATTTTACAATAAAAATTAAATTTTACATTTTATATCAAAGTAAATTCCTATACTGTTTCAATTAGAAGACCATACCATTCATACATTAAGCTGAATGATCATTTTGAGAGAAAAAAATTATATCACACTACACTAATATATAAACTATATGTCTTATCAATGGAAGATATGATTTATATGTTAGGTTTAAAGAAAATTAATCAAAATCATGTAGAAAGAAATATATCTGGCTCAAGGGAGTATTATTTATTTTTAAGACAGATAAGGGAGAACGAAATATAATAAATATCACCATTTTTTCTTTTTTGATTATACATATTTATTAGTGTTGCATGAAAAAGAAAAAAGAAATATAAAATAAATTAGGAAGATAATTAATCAGTATTATAACAATTCAAGCATGAATAACTAGTCATTTTACAAATTTATTAATAACTAATTTTAAAGAAAGCAAAACTTAAATATAACATAATCTTAAATCAATATTTAAGCATATCTATTTTTATAATAGTAATTGCTTACCTTTCTTGTTCACAATGTCCTTGATAAGGATATTGAGATGAACCAGTATGCTGTCCAACAGTACGATTAGGTGGAAAACTGCCAGGAGGTTGTCCATAAGGATCTTGTATCATATTTCTACTCCCATAATTACCATTGGAGGAAGACATCATATTAGACGGGTGGGAAGAATATTGGTCCCCATACTGTTCATGCTGAGGAAGGGAGGATCCTGTATATCCATATGTTCCACCACTCATACTAGACTGACTGTTGGGATAAGGTACAGAAGCTTGATTATAACCATAACTATCAGCTGGAGGTCTCTGATACTGATTGGACTGAAGTTCATCACTATATGGATCCATACTATTGTCACTAGGTAAATGATTTGTTACTGATCCTCCATGGTGTAAATTATCAGGATAAGATGGGTGACCAATTGTTGTTGATGGATAATCAGCATTAGCCATCATTCCTGGTCCACCATGCGAACTTTGAGCAGGATAAGGGCTACCAAAACCTGAAGATGGATAATTTTCCATCATTTGATTAGAACCTGTCTGTGAATATGGTTCTTGACCATTATTACCTAAATAATAAAATCCATCAAAACTAATTACTTTCATATTTTGTTTTGTTTATCACAAATATCAAACTCTACATTTCATTACTATTTGATTTTCCAAAAAATTATTAGATATGCAAATAAAATACAAATCTAAAATAATAATAACACTTCTACTTTAAAAAATTTTTATTTTTCAATTAGCTGAAAGGACCTGCTTCGCTGGATTTTTATTTGTGGGCAAAAAGTAACAATAGTGAAGATTAAGATAATTACATTATAGCCAATCTTACCCGTTTTCACAGAATGCAAGAATTAGGTCCCCCGTTTCCAGACTAATTAGAGAATTTTTACGTCCAGTCAAACGAACTATTTTCAATTTGATCAATTTTCTGGAACGTTTACAATCATTCTATAATCAAACCAATTGGAATTTAAATTCGAATTCGAAAATTTTTTAAATCGAAATAGAAAATCTTCCACTTTCAACCACTTTCAAGCCCATAGCTCCCGTACCCTTATAGCTATCCACCATAGTGCACGAATGGAGACTTGGGGCTACTACCACATACAAACACCATTCATGTGCGTTGTGTAGTTTTGGCTGAAAAGTGAAATATAGGGACACACACTCCATTTATATATATATATATATAGATTGCTAGTTAAATGTAAATCAGAATTTGGCAAAACTGACTTATAAGTAATTTGCTTTATGTTCATACACTCTGTATGTTAAACATATGTATCTTTAGGAACAATTAAGAAATCTAACTATTACGATTTATCTAACTATCATCATTTGTAGAATGGATCTAAATAACAATCCAACAAATTCAGTTTCAAAAGATACTTGCTTCAAAAATAATGATAGCATAAAGATGATATGTTGAAAAAATTTACATAATACATGTTCAATGGAGAAATTACAACAAAGATAACAATTAAATATAAAATATTTTAATCCTGTAGTATATTTATGTTTTACTACATAAACAGACATGTGAATTACAACTGTAATTCCTTTTTCAAATTTTAATTTTGTCCAAATAAAATTAAATAAGAATATCTTGTAAATGTTTGTACTATAAAATTAAGATTTTTAAAAACTTTATTACTATTTAACAATGCAAAAATAAAATTTAATTTAAATCATCTTTTGCTCACATAAGGAAAGATATTTTGCAAAAAATTTGTGCAAATTTCTTTCCAAATGGTTATTCACTTCTTATCTATATCACTTCTTAAATACATAGAAAATTTACCTTTTATATAAGTTTTAGTTACAAACTTTATATTTAATTTTGCAACAAAGATTTATTTTATTGAAAATGCTGAGAACATAGGAAATGTTGTTTCCTGTTTGCAGCATATAATGATGATAAAAATAAATAATATTATAAATTGTAATTTAAAAACTGACTTCATACATATTTATTAACATTTATTTATTATTATTTAGTAATGATTTCATAATGATTAATTATAAGTTTTTCAGTGACTGTTCTTGATTATTAAAATGATACTGTGAATAAAAAACAATTTCTCAAATAGTCGTCATAACATTTTTTAATCCTTATGAAATAAGTTGCATGTGATAATATGCTAAATCAGTGTTTTTCAACCTGTGGGTCGCGACCCCAGGAGGGTCGTGGGTAAAAGAGAAAGACAAGTGTTTGTAAGTCCTACACTTCATTAAAGGAAGTTTCATACTTTATGTGTGTTAAGTTATTGTCGATTCTTCCGAAGTTTTCATTTTAATCAACAATAATTTGTCTCAACAGAAAGAAAATTAAATACATAGTTTTTAAAATCACTGATATAGTCTTAATATGGCCCTATGGGGGGGGTCGCCAGAATTTTTTAACTTGTAAAGGGGTCGCATATTCAAGAAGGTTGAAAAACACTGTGCTAAATAACAAATCTAAAAAACAATATCATAATGCAGATGCAACAACTTAAAATAACTATCACTCAAATGTTTTACACTTTAACCATAATTATGCACTTTGCATGTAAATGCAATGAATGGCATAAAATTATTTAGACTTTTTTCATGTCTCATGTACAATATATACAACAATTGATATTTTGGGAAGTTTTCAAAATACAGGTTTAGTTTAATTTAAATACTATAATTTTATTAAAATGTATTCACAAATATAAATAAAAATTTTAATTTGTGCTTTTAATATTGTTTGAGTAATTGTTGAATTATTTTTTGTGTTAATTTTTCTTGTGCCAAAAGAGTAAAAATGTTTTCCTCTTCAATGCCATAAATAACTACAAGTCAAAACATGCAATTTGACTTGCAATTATTTGATTGTTTTATATAAATATTCAAATAGTGTAATAATATAATTAAAACATTTCATTCTATATAATAATTATAAATATTTAATATCTAAATAACGTAAAAGTTTTTACTTATAATGAAACATTTAAAGTGGTTCAGTCAATTAATTTATATAAAGTAAACCAAATATTATAAATAAGTACATTTTTTATGATCAGTTAGATAGCTGCATAAAAAGAAAAGAAATAGAAAGACAAACATTTTCGACAGAAACAAATAATTGTGTATCATAGCTGAAATAATTGCAAGTCAAATTGCATGTTTTGACTTGTAGTTATTTATGGCATTGAAGAGGAAAACGTTTTTACTCTTTTGGCACAAGAAAAATTAACACAAAAAATAATTCAACAATTACTAAAACAATCAAATAATTGCAAGTCAAATTGCATGTTTTGACTTGTAGTTATTTATGGCATTGAAGAGGAAAACGTTTTTACTCTTTTGGCACAAGAAAAATTAATAACTCCAGTGCAAAAACTGAAAAAATTTGTATAATTCCAAAATATAAATCAAATTTTATAAATACCGAAATTATTAAACTATGATAACAATTGTCTTAATTTGAATATTTTACAATGTAATTTGGTTTGACAGTAATAAAAGAAGAATCAGTTCTTTTATTTGTATTAATGACAAAAATTTTACTTTGTAAATATGAACAATCCAACTTGTTTCAATCATAATGTGAAAAATTAATGCCTTACAGTAATAACCAAATGATTTAAAAAATTATTAACACATGGTAACTATTAAAATCATGTAAATGTTTCTAGTAATCTTTATCACATCTCTCTTAATTTTACACAATAAGCAGAGATCAAGATTAAAACAATCCACTTTATTTGCCTAATTTAACTATGCATTTTGGATTGGTAATTATTTTCCAATCCCTCTTCAGATTACAAATTTTAAATTTTAAAAATATATAAACAAACCAAAAAACAATTAAAATTTACAAGTATGTAAAACGAACCTCACAGCTCCAGTGTCTAAGGTTGTTGTGTCTCTTTACCCAACTTTGTTTGCAACACCCTTTGTTTTGTGCTTTGTTAATATATTTTTTAAAATTTAAAATTTGTAGCCTGAAGAGGGATTGGAAAATAATTACCAATCCGAAATGCATAGTTAAATTAGTCAAATAAAGTGGATAGTTTTAATCTTGGTCTCTGTTTATTGTGGATAATTAAGAGAGACACAATAAAGATCACTAGTCTTGCTATTGGAAAAAAAAAACTTTACATATTGTTATATCTGTTTCATTTCAATAATTTTTATTAAATATTTTACACATTACAATCATTTTAATGACTTGAATTTGCTTAAAAACAAATCATCAAACTTTTGCAAACAATAGAAAACCTGAATAACATTATTTATATATTTAAAAAAAAAATTTTTTTAAAGTTCACTTTTTTCTGGAATTTCATTTTTAATTTAATTTGTGATAAATTCTTAACATTTAATAATATCTACATTAAAATTTCCAATAAAAACTATAAATTAAGAAGATATTAATAAGATAATTAAATAAAATACCTTTAGACTTTTTACGTGAAGATGCTTCAACTTGACTAATGATAGGTTGAGGATCAATACCTCCTCTATCAAATTTGCATTCAAATGGAAGTAAATGTTTAATGTATTGTTTTCTAAGAGTATACGCAGCACTAGATGAGGCACCTATACCCAGAGCACCGGCAACATCTTTCCACTGTTTTGCTTTGGTTACCTTTAAAAACAAAAAGTTGGTAACTACAGTTTATCAGTAAATTTACTTAAGAAAACAAACCAGACTTAAAACTATTAACAATAACAGCAAAACAAAGAAAAGAGAGAAATAACTTTAAAAGTACTGGTTTCTAATTGATCATTAAATTATTTAATTATAAAAAATGTGACATTGGTACCCCATACACCAACACCTGTTGACAATTTTAATCATTAAACTTAAAATAATTTAATTTAATTTAAAGTAGTCTGCAAATCATTAGGCAGAATGAAATTCAAATTATTAATTCATACTCAATATGTTAGTATATGCAAAATATAAACTCTGAATATCAAACAATACCAAGTCAAAGTCTTTCTAGAAATATATTAATTCAAACTATTATATAATTATAATTATTATATATTGCTATATTGACTAATGACTCATTATATTCCAAATATTCTCAAATGAAACTTTACTGATTACAACTTACACATTCTGATAAGTTACACATATTTCAAATATTAACAAACTTCAACAATTCTCAGAAATTTACTAAATTATTAGATTATTTAATCATTAAATTAATTTGGCATTATAGACAGGTAAATTAATATTTTAACTTATCTAATTATTAAAATTACTAACAGATATTGTATGACTACCTGTAATGCCATGATATAGTTCAGACTAAATTCTTATATATATAAAGATTACATAAAGATGCCTACATAATAAGTATAACAAACATCCCAATACCCAATATATATATCACCAAATTATCACCTAAATAATCGGGCTATAACCAGATTATTTAGGCAATCGTTTGGTACCTAAAGTAACATTATCGATTCATAAGTATTATTATTCTAAATTATGCTATCCAACAGCTTTTATCATATGTTTTTTATCTCCTTTAAAATAGAATATACACAAATTGTACTAATTACATAAATATACTATAAATACAAAAAAGCANAGTATATTATTGTATTATGTAAATAAACAAGAAAAAAAACAATGTGCTGAACTAAAATTATTAAAAACAATTTTAAGCAGATATTTTTATAAATGGAAGAAATTCTCATAGATAAATTCATTGCTAACTTAACATGAAAAATTAAACTATGAAGTCTTGTTATTTTGATTTCTTACATACAACAAAAAAAAGTGCTATTAATAATTTTGAATAAAATGAACATTTCTGTTGTTGATTTTCCCATTAAATCAGTTTTTCCATATCATTATATGAAAAAAAAAATGATATTATAATTTATCACCATGCTATAAAATCAAAACTGATGACAGTAGTATGATGAATTAATAGCATTTGAATGAGCAGTTCTCAATTCTTAGAAAATGTCAATATGTAATATCATTTTTAAAGATTTTAACTATTGAACTATTCAACAATTAAATAAATCTAAAAATTTATTTTTATAATTTAAAAATATATTTACAAGTTACAAACAAATAAGCAAAATGCAAATAATATACAACAAATAAAACAGCGCACAAAATATATTTTAATCATGCATGAGATAAAACATATGTATATATAACTTTATTACAATAATAAATTTCACTTTAAAAATAAAAATTGGCATTTCATATGAACATTTTCAGGCAAACTGCAATTAAATAAAGAAAGAACAGTAATAGCCCCAAGGAAATTCTTATATAATAAATAATCAGCATATTGAAGGCAAAGAATAGCTGCATGCAAATATATGCAGTAAGTTTAAGAATAAACCAACCACCTTAATTGGATGATGATCATGACCCTGGCTGTTCACAACCTGAAACAAATCACATTATCTGATCAGGATAATGTTTTATTAATTTATATAAATGGTTTGTTCTGGAATTTAAATTTTATGTAGAAATATACACAATATATATTTACCTTCCTACAAAACAAACTTCATATTTATTATAATTACTATTACTAATTTCCTATTTTATTTATTTTGTTGAATGCTTTCATCTTTTAATGAAGGTTTCATTAATGAAAAATTGTGAAAATCTTATATATAATATTAAATTAAATTATGCTAAAACAAATGAAAACAACATACATCAACAAAGCCTCCTCGTTCTTTAACACAAATATAAAGACGAAAGAGATCAAGAGGCTGTTTGCTGATAGTAGGGCACTGACTTATTACATTCCCTCGTTCCTCATTATACATAATTAATTTATCAAGAAAAATTCTACGTTCGGGTTCATCAGACATGTCATATAGCTTCAACATCCCATCAGGTCTCTAAAATGTTAAGATAGATTTATTATTAAAAACATAAATAAATAATATTACATATTATATACAACTAATACAACAAAAACAATTTACGCATGCAAAGACAGTGCAATATTTCTAATCACTGTACTTTAAAAATATATGCGAAGCTAAAATATCATTGCAAGAGCTTAGTACAATTTTATAAGGATTATCCCATAATAAATGAATGAAAAACATTAATTTACTATATTTTAATTTTAGTAAATAAAAATGTTGTCTTTTAGTCTAAATGACACTTTTTAAAAAGATTCCGTGATGATAAAATAAAATAAAAAGGCAACTTTTTATTTAAATAAATCATATCTTGTAAATATTTATTTTTATATATATAAAAATATTCTAAAAAGAATCGATGGAGTCAGATAATCTATTTTTTTATTATTATTACCGTACTGTACTAATCTTTAGTACACGGAAAACTACTAGTTTTCCATTCGTTTCTGACCTTTGGAGGCTTAATAAGTCCCGAGTCCGTAGACTGGTATAAAAAATTAAAAAAGGTAAACAGGTTAACAAAGAAAATATAATTTTATTTCTATATAAATATATACTTCACCCCAAATGCATTTCGCCTGTCAAGGCCTCTTCAGTAGGGTTTCTGATGACTAGAGTGTACAATAGGAACAGCAGAAGGTATCTCAGACGACACATTTTTTTCCGTCGTAGACACAGAAGAAGACACATCTTTCTCACTGACACCATCGCGTTTACAATCTTTAAGAAACACAAACTCTTCCCAGCATTCCGCTGGTATCACCCCATTATTCAAATTCATTACATTACTTTGCATAATTATCGCGAAATGTTCTTTAAATTTTCTTTTTACAATATTTTTCTCTTTATGTATTATTTTTACATTATTAATATCTAATTGACAGTT
>NW_019384972.1:379544-397021 GCF_000671375.1 Centruroides sculpturatus | reverse complement strand
TATATATATATATATAAGAGCATGTGCATTACATGATATTAATAATAATAATCTGAAATAAATCTAAAAATTTATTTTTATAATTTAAAAATATATTTACAAGTTACAAACAAATAAGCAAAATGCAAATAATATACAACAAATAAAACAGCGCACAAAATATATTTTAATCATGCATGAGATAAAACATATGTATATATAACTTTATTACAATAATAAATTTCACTTTAAAAATAAAAATTGGCATTTCATATGAACATTTTCAGGCAAACTGCAATTAAATAAAGAAAGAACAGTAATAGCCCCAAGGAAATTCTTATATAATAAATAATCAGCATATTGAAGGCAAAGAATAGCTGCATGCAAATATATGCAGTAAGTTTAAGAATAAACCAACCACCTTAATTGGATGATGATCATGACCCTGGCTGTTCACAACCTGAAACAAATCACATTATCTGATCAGGATAATGTTTTATTAATTTATATAAATGGTTTGTTCTGGAATTTAAATTTTATGTAGAAATATACACAATATATATTTACCTTCCTACAAAACAAACTTCATATTTATTATAATTACTATTACTAATTTCCTATTTTATTTATTTTGTTGAATGCTTTCATCTTTTAATGAAGGTTTCATTAATGAAAAATTGTGATTTTTATGTCAGTGATAACATTTCTTCACAATACTATATACTTTTGTTAAATTTGTATAATTTCAACCTATCAAGGAAATTTTGGAACTTAAATATAATCAAATCAAGTCAACTCAGCCTGAAAATTTCATTAAAGTAAAATAAAGCAAAAATCTTATCATCTTTTACATAGAAATACTTGTTTAAAAAACATATAATATGATTAAGTAAAAGTATTATGATGCTGCATTATAATTATGTATATTTATGATGTACTGAATAGTTATGTGCTGTTTCAATCCACACATTTTAATGTATACATGTTTTACTTTTTAATACATTATGATACAATATTTTTAATAAAATAAATACCAAAATTCCTTTTATTATTAGTTATATCTCATTAAAATGGTATGAATTTACAAGTTTCTAGTAGCAAAGAAATACAAAAAAATTAAAAAATATTTCTACAGCACATGTTTGATCTCATAATTTCAGTAGCTAAGAGACTGAATTATTTAGCACAAAATCATAACAACACAGAAAAAAAGAAAGCAACCTGTACTGCAACAAAGAATTGCATATCTTACACAGACTGAATTATTCATAAAGCACAATCAGAAGCCATTATCTACATCTATTTCAGCGGCAAAATTTTGATATCATTCAATAAACATTAGAGACTTATTTTCTGATATTTGTCTAATGTAATGCTAAGCAGTTTGACAACACCTAACCTTTTCATTTATGCAGATAAATAAAAATTAATTACAGTATGTATGTGTGTAAGTTTATTATGTATTCTCTATACAGGTATACCTCGCGTTACGTCGTTAATTGGTTCCAGGAGAACGACTTAAGTCGAAAAACGACGTAAGTCGAATTTACTTGTCTCCAAATCTACTTGTCACTAGGCTAAACCATAAATTGCCAATTCCGGTTCTGTATTTTATTTATTAATGCATTTTTAATAATGTATGGTTAATAAGGATCTATTTTAAGCTTACAAACAAATAAATTTCAGTTTTTAATATAGTACAGAAAAAAAGTAATCTAAAATATATGCATGTAAATGTATATATTTTAATATGATTTTATGTGCTTTAAACATTTTTCTAGTGATATTACGACTTCAATATTTGTGGCAGACAAACGTAAAGTCGAATAAAATGACTTAAATTTGATTTTTATTTTTCCATATACTTTTTTGACAAACGACGTATAATCGGGAACGACGTAACTCAAAACGACGTAAGTCGAGGTATACCTGTATATATAAAAATGAATGTAATGCTGTGTGTCTGTCCTTCATGCATTACCACACTGTTTATCCGATTGCCATGAAACTTTGGGAAGTTGTTTAATATACTCCCGCGAAGGTTTCTGGCATAGTACATTTATCCTACGATAGATGGCGCGAATGTATACGAGCATTCGCGCACAGCGTATTCGATCGATTTCAAATTGTGAAGACCATTTCCCCCTTTCAAAAAATATCTCTAAATTGTGAACTGTTATTTACGATATTTGTAATAATTTTTGTTTAATCACTTTATTTCAACATTTTTTGCTAATTATGCATTCGCTCAAACTTTGTTAAAACCTTAACTGTATCCCGAACTACAACTGAAGTTGTAGGAGGAAATTCGCCTATTTTACCGATCTAGGTATCCCCTTTTCCAAATTTTAATATCAACTCAAAATAATTTAAAAAGACAAATTACAATAAAATGATTTATTATCCAACTATCAGAAATTTCACAACATGCCAAAGAAGAGAGGAAGAAGCAATTAAATAATTAAAATTGTAAAGGATTTAAAAATATATATAAAAATGGGGAATATCGCACTTCTGACAATCGCTGCAAGTGTGTGGGCAAGATTTGGAGAATTCGTGCTTCTCACATAGACAACTCTATGTGGCCAGCTCACACGTCGGAAAACCTTCCGATTTATTCGTGTACACACCAGACGGAAAAACAAAAAATATCGTGTATCCACAAGCACTCCAATAAATAAATATAATTGAAATGACACTTTGAAATGTTTTCCTGATGAAAATGAATAATAATAATAAGTTTCAATAAAAATGATAAAATGTAAATTGAATTTTATTATAATGAGTTTGCTTGAATTTCGTTTCTTCTGAGATCGCAGCAATGTATGACGGGTAAGCTAGTTAATAATATACGTATGTTTGTTTTTTTTTTGCTTTATTTTACTTTTTTAACTCATTCTATATTTTAAATGGCAATTATGTAGAGTTCTAAGACTATTTGAAATTTTTTTAATTCAAAACTATGTCAAGTTCTAATGATAAATAACAGTATAGTAATTTATACCAATTTATAATATAAATTAATACAATAAAAACTGTACGATTTAATAAATCAAAATTTAAAAAAATTTACTTATACTAAAGAATTAAATAGTAAAAAATTTTAATTTAATAGAATGATTACAATGCTATTAATTGTGCTTCAACTTGATAGAAATATTATGCTTACAAAAATTTTTTCTTCAAACTTTTAGTAATGCTTATAATATAAATTTATTATTGAATTTCTTATAACTATTCTAATATATTAATAATAGTTTTGAAATTCAATTTATACAAAAACTAGAAAATAGTTTTTTAAAAAAGAGACATGCTTAAATATAACAGAATCAATTGAAAATTGACAACAATTTTAAGATATAATTTCAATATTTATATCTCAAATTTAACTGTCTGAGTATAAACATTCAATGTACCAGTTGACCCCCCCTATAACACTGTTGATAATTTTGTTTTATATGAATTCCATGTTGTACGAGTCACTTAGATTTTATAAGTACATGAACCGTTCACAGCCCAGCACACGTATTTGTAAAATCTAAGTGACTCGTACAACATGGAATTCATATAAAACGGAATTATCAACAGTGTTATAGGGGGATCGACTGTATTCAATAAAAAACTAAAAGAAGAAATAAAATGATAAATTTGATAAGGATTAGTAAGATCATGCATTTCAATTTGTATACTTTCATACATCTAAATTTGTAATTTTTGTCATACAATATTCTATAATGTTTTATACTAAAAATATGTAAATGAGTAAATGTTTACACAGAAAATACAAAATATTCTGCTGAATACTATAAGTTTTCCTTAAAATATCCTTTATAGACTATGTAAATAAATATACAGGGTATCCCAAAAGTATCCATACATTGACACAAATCAAGCCCACCAGTGGCCAAATAAATAAAATCATTGAACACTGGTCATTGGTTCATGCCTGACCAATGGGCTGGCCACCATGCAGTGTTTTGGGTTTTCTTCATGTGTCTAACACCTAAACGAAATCCAGTTTCCTCATAGGAAGCCCTGCTAAAAGTTACCCCATTGGCAGATGACCCATGTGTTCTGTTGCCTTACTCCGTCAATCCACTGACACAAATTTTAATGCTGACATTTTAATGTTTTGTGAATAAAGTTACATTTCACCTTTGTATGTATGAAAACTTTTGGGACATCCTGTATATTAAAATACTACTTTGTACTTTTGGTATAAGGTAAACTTTATGAAGAATTTGTGCATATTTCAATTATTTTTCAGCATAAATCCTAATGTTAATAAAAATTTTCTGGTAAAATAATCCTTAAATAATTATGGCATACATTTTATAATAGTAACTTATTTTGAGTGTGTATCATTTTCAATGTACTGAATTTCAGATTATATGCAGATAATAATTTTCATTATTATTCATTAAAATGGAAAATTCACACAGTTTCTACAAACATAATTGTTTTGTGCAATTTCTATTGAATATCATTTTCAATATTTACAACTTATATACTGTAATAGGATCTTAGATAAAAAAAAAGTCAATGCTAGCAAATGCTTTCCAATTATAGGATACTGAAGATTGCTTATCAATATAACAAAGGTCTTTATATAAAATTTTGTTGCAATTTTATAAATCAGAATAACAAAAAACTTTTTATATATCATTTAGTGGGCCAAATAAATATTAATTAGACATGCTTTTGTAGTATCATCATTTTGGAATACAGCAGAGCATGGATTATCCGAATACCAATCAACTGAAACACCGGTTAACCGAAAGCGTTCCAGTCAGCAAATTCAAATTGCCGCTAGTGCTGTGGCGCTGCAGTACTCTCCACTCCCTGCCAACCTAAACTGTAGACATACTTTAATGTATTACTTTGGGTAGGTATGTATTTGTAAGACATGTGATACAAAATATATACAGTACAGTTTTGTGTTTAATATATTTTTTCATTAATTTAATGATCAGTTATCCAAACAACCCCAGTCCTGAATTATTTTGGATAATCAATGCTCTACTGTATATGCATAAGTATGCAAAAACATACCAAAAGCTACATATTCTCTCTGTAGTAAAATTATTCATTGCAAAAAAGGAAATATAGCTTTTAGAAGTTTCAAGAAGACTTTTGCAGAACAGCACATGGAATTACTTTAGAAACAAAGAAATTAAACACTTATTCATGAAACCATCTATAACTATAAATTAGTTGGAATAATGAAATAAAATAATAAAACAGACTTTGTATTTCTTCAGCAACAAATATAAAGCCTTCATATAACAATCTGTCAAAAGAAATGATAAACATTCCATTTTAAAATAAGAAAGACTGCATTAAAGTATTAAAATACAAATTAGGAAAAATATTTCTGTGGAATATAAAACTGTATTAATCTTCCATGTAAATTTAATTGTTATTGAGCTTTACTTATTAAATAAAAATTTGAAAATATTAATTTTGTATTATTAAACGTATATATTTTATACAACTGCTATTTATAAATAAGTTACTAATAAGAGATTTCAATCTCTTATTTTGATCAGATTACTAATTTACTTCAACAACATTGACTAAATATTTTTTGTGCATTATACAGTATTTTAATCAAATTATTTTGTTCTTAAAAGTTTTAAATTATATTCAATAACAAATGAATTGAAACAATTAATTTATGTAATAAAAATTCAAATGTAATTTGTTTTACAGATCTATACTATTGTTTTTATATATCTTTCACAAAAGTTGAAGAATAAAAATGATTTTAAATACTTAAGATTATAAATTATCAAAAGAAAAATTAACTTACAGGACTTGCTGGAGTACGTGGCCAGCTAGGACTGGACACACTATCAAATTCGTCATGAAAAGAAGACATAGATGCAGCTCCAGGGGATGGAAGAGCATTTGGTGTTGGTGGATGAGACATTACTGTTTTCCCACCTTTAGAAGTATCACCATGTTCATCAGGTAGTGAAGATGAAGCAGACAAATTGGAGGCTTGACTGCCTTCATCCATAATAGGTGGTGGCTGTGGATGTCCAACAACATGTGCTCTACCTTGAGATTGAGATGACTGTGTTTGCTGATGACCCGAAAGTGAATGAGTTCCTAAGGAATGCTCTGAGGGACTTGAAACAGTCATTGGCACAGTGGATAAAGGGCTGCCAATACTCTGTGTAACTGTTGTGGGTGGAGAACCTATAGAAATATAATTAATGTTAAATTTTTACCTTTGGTTTTTAAAATTATTATTTTTATAATTTTAAAAAATCAACATTACAAATACTTGACACCATATTAGAATTTATGTATTTCCAATGCTTATTTCAAGTAGCCAAAGTATTCACAGTAATGTTTTTATTCAAGGACAGAGAAAATATTCTATAATATTAAAAACATTTACATCAGAAGAATACGCATGTCTATTGATGATGTCACCAGTAGAACTCATGGATTTCGTTGATCGTATCGCATTCAAATTTTTGTATTCCATCAAATGTTTTTTACATATTTAAGTTTTTTCACCTGAGGAAGAACCTACTTCAGTTCGAAAACGTTTGTGGGACCTTTTTTCTTGATAATTTTTTATTTAATATCGCACCGTAAAGGTTTGTAGTTGTTTAATTTTGCTTTAACACGGTGTGGTTGAGAAGTTTAATGTTTTTATTCTTATATTTAACTGCACAACACCGGAATGTAAATAAAACATACAATTCACCAACCAATTAACCGGTGTGAATAGTGTTTAAGTGACGAACATTTTCATTACACCTTCTGGGCACTTATTCAGGTGTATTCTTAATTCAAATAGGCTGGCAGTTGACATTTAAAAATAAATCAAATGGTATGAATATCAAATACAGTATGCGCATGCGTTCTCCATAAGATGTTTAAAAAAAAAAAATGTCGATCATCAAGTTGAGTTGGAACACAGAACTACTGTGCATGCATTTGGTGAGCCAAACGCATGCACAAATATGATTGAAAATTAAATGTCTTTGTCAATTATATCAACATCGACAGACACATCTCCTTAAAAGCAACGCATGTGGTTCTGCTGCAGGTTTTAAAAATTTTGATGACCTCTAACCATCTGAGGTGTTCCAGGTGCGAGGTGATAAGGATAATTCTAGCTCTGGAGAAGTCTGCCATAATATCTAGGTCTGTCGCATAAGTGGAGAGAGCAGTCATATTCCTACCATATTGTATGTCAGATTTATGTTCCCGTAATCTGACCCCATTGATAAAAAGGAAGAGGATAAGGAGAGGATCCCCATCACCTTTAACCTCAATTTAAAATCATTGTATGCCACAATTGTCAAGTCAGGTCAGCATTGAATACAAGAGATGGCCAACCATTTTCAACATACTGTGCAATGGAAAAGACCCTTCTAACTCCGACAGACTACCAGGCATTTATAATGTCCCTATCAGAGACAACAGGTGTGATAGGGAAATGGTGTATGATGGCTCCACTAAACATTCAATGGGGGTCAGATTATGGGAACATAAATCTGACATACAGCATAGTAAGAGTACAACTGCTCTCTCCACTTACATGATAGACTCGGATATTATGGCAGACTTTTCTGGAGCCAGAATATCCTTACCACCCCGCACTCAGAACACCCCAAATGATTAGAGACCATCGAAATTTTTAAAGCCTACAGCAGAACCACGGGCGTTATTTTTAAGGAGAAGATATGTCTGTTGATGACATGGCAGGCTATACTTGACAAAGACATTTAATTTTCAATCATATTTTGAGCCGAACGCATGCACAAGTTTTCTGTGTTCCAACTCAACTTGATGTTCGACATTTTTTTCTAAACATCTTATGGAGAATGCATGCGTATACCGTATTTGATATCTGTATCATTCGATTTATTTTCAAATGTCAATGGCCAGCCTATTTGAATTAAGAATTGACCTGAAGAAGTGACCAGAAGTGGTAATGAAAATGTTCATCACTTAAATGTTATTCACACCGGTTAATTGGTCGGTGAGTCATAAATTTTACGTTTTTATTCTATATTTGATTATCCTCAGCTTCAAAATACAATAGTTAGAATATAAAGAACTTCAAAACAACATGTGCAATAGATATATACAACAATAAATAAACATTAGCAATTCTTTTTAGCTTGAACATAAACACAATACAATTATTATAAATTGGCCATGTCAGCTTAATTTATGACTAAGGGCCAGATTTGTATGGACATGTATGTTTTTCCCTTAAATAATTATTAACTCAATATAAACATAATTTGGGTCCAAACAGATCAAATCATGATTTCCAATAATACACATTTTTTTTTGCATTTATGATTTTACTATTTTCTAGATTTGACCATTTTTGGGACTAAATAACTGCTTTATAAATTTTATAGCTTGTTTGTATGATTGCAAATGCTGTTTTTTCAAATGATATTATATATAATCTTTTCTGCTATCTTTGTAGTAAATCTATTTTTTGTATATATAGTTCTTGTAAGAAATATCACTCCACTGTCCAATTACAGGTAAGTACACAATATTCAAATGCTTTAAATTTAAACTGTCTAACTCTCTTCTTTTAAAGTCTCACAAGCAAACATGTTTATGCTGCCATGGAAATCATTCATTTTTTTTCAAACTCTCAAAATCCTTTGAATTAACTGAATTAAAGTTATTGTGAATGTTATATTTATTATTTTAATAATATTAAACTTAAATCTTTCAAAAATTGTCTAAATGTAAAGATGATAATTTCTCTCTTTTGTGTGAGTATAGTAGTCAAGCTTCCACATGCACAGAAAAGATACAATTTTATAAACTCGATTCAACTAATAATGTAGATAAAATGGCAAAGCTAATCCTGAAATGCTAAGAAAGTATGTACAGAAGTTCGGATCCTATACATTTAAAACAGATTTAAAAAATTCTTTATTGAAATGCATGCCACAAATCATTTCCTGCTAAAAAGAGGTTTCAAGGTAGATCAGCAGGTTGAAACATCCTCAGATCAAAGCAACATGAAGTGTCAAAATGACATTAAACATAATATATGATAAACAAAATGACATTAAAGATAAGTGTCAAAATGAGCCAAAATACAGGTAAATTCTAGTTGTGCTAAAATTTTAATAGAATTCAGATATCATTACTATCAACTTTGATACTAAATATATAATTATGTTAGCAATTTAATAAGAGCATTTACCTATTTCTTATCACTTGTACAGGGCTATAAACAAAATAATATGTGACTATTTTAAAGAGGTGGCATAACAATAGGACAAGGGAAACTAGATTAACCTAGTAATCCTCAAATATCTTATAAACGATTCAATAATAATTGATTAGCTAGCATAGTTATAAAATTTTATTGAGCATGAAATTTTATTCATAACTGAGTTTAGTGTAATTAAGTCAGTCATTGACTTAATTGCATTTAATGTAATGGAATATAATGTTGACCTGATGCAGATCTTGTATACGATTGAAAACATTCATCAAGTTTTACATTAAATTTCATTACTGGATGCTAAAGGTTTTGTTGATTGTGCTTTGTAATTCATTACAGTTATTGAGAAGAAGGTAATTTGTGATACTCTAACAAGAAATATTGCCTTAGAAATTTAATTTTACATAATTAAATTTCTTTATTATAAAAACTGCAGTAAGAATTAATTAGAATTATAGTAAATAAAAACAAAATGTATTAAAATAAACAAACATAATCATCATTTGTTTTAGTCTAAAAGCCTGTCATTTTCTATTTTTTTCTGAAATACAGGGTAATTCAAAAGTCCCAATTCATTTCCTTGAAAAACAATACAGATCAATGAAAGTAATGAATATGAAGTGGAATCAGTGTAATTCAGCATGTTGCCATTGAATGTCTAGGTACTGTACAAGCTACAATCTTTATTTTTAAATTGTCTACATGGACATTACTCATTAATAGGACTTTACACTGGTGTTTAAAAATGTTTTCTGAACTAACTCTCATTATTGTGTCAATTTTTAAACACCAGTGTAAAGTCCTATTAATGAGTAATGTCCAAGTAGACAATTAAAAATAAATTAGAAGTAAGGACTGTAAGGCAATTTATAAAGCTACAATCTCGTCACAGTTGATATAAAAACCCTTTGTGACGTATCAGATGCAATAGGTTCACAGCAGCTGTAATGTAATTCATCAGACCCTGAATATTATTAATCTTTACCTTGAACACCTGTGACTTGATGTAGCCTCTAAGCAAAAAAAGTCCAGGGGTGTCAAGTCTAGTGAATGAGGAGCCCATAACCTAGCTGAGCTCCTCCCAATTCACCTACCAGGAAATGTCACATTAAGATAATCATGTACAGTACAATGCTATCAAACTGGGATGGGGCACTGTCCTTTTAAAACACAATGGTATCAAAAATGCCACCTGCAATCAACTGTATCTCTAACATATCATCAGTTGTAACATATCAACTAATGTTACAACTGATATGTTACAACTGATATGTTACAACTGATGTGTAACATATCAAGATACACTGCACTATTCATTGTGCCTTTCATAAACATGAAAGGCCCAGTAAAGATGACGTCATAGTCTTCATTCTCACTGGGTCTTTTATGGATGACTTGTAGAAAAAACAAATGAAATGTTAGAATTTTCAAATTTTTCTTCTTTCAATCTAAACAAAATACATTTTTTTTAGTTTGTAAGCCATAAATGAAAAGTATAGGCTATAGATTATATTATTTCAAAGTGAGATACACTAAAATTACACTCAGCCAAAATAACTGTTAAATCTAACTATTAAAAGTATTGAAGTTATAATATAATCTTTGTCATTATTCATATTCTGCTTATTATTTTAACCTCTCATTATGAATAAATAGAAAATTTCATTTGCCTTTCTATACCTTTGAAGAAAATCAGTAGGCCTTTGGATCCAAAATGAAATAAATATATATTAAGACTTTTTATGCTAAATATGTATTTGCCATCATCAAATCCAATCAAATTAACATTGGAAATATTCAAAATATGATTCAAAGGTAGGTCTTGCTTAATACAAAGTATTAGGAATTATTAAATTCATGGACTATATCAAGAGGAAAATATTTTTTAACTAGAAGGCTATCTCATTTCAGAGGAATTTCACAATGCTGTATGTTGTATTTTAGTTTGTATTAAGCATATAACTTACATAAACAACTTCACATAAGTTACATGCTTAATACTGTAATAAATAATAAAGCGAAATGATCAAAAACATCATATTACTTATTTATAAGATAGGTTATTATTTCAGATAATTTATAAAAAATTAAAAGATAAACAACTAGAGAAACAAGAGAAGATATCAAAAAACTTATTTTATATTACTACATTTTCAGACTGCACCAGAAGCCGTAAAGTTTGCTTCTGTGCTTCTGGAGTAGACAGTTTCCATCTTCTATTGATTTCATTAAAACAATAAACATTAATTCTTCTGTTTTAAATAATTTCATTGATATACAAATAAATAGACATTTATAAATTGTGTGTATAGCTATGTTTTTTGATGTATTTCTGATCTTCTTCAATTAGATAATTATGAAAATCAACATTTACAATTATTAATATTAAACAAATATTCAAATGCAAAAAGTTCTTTTATTATATACTAATTTAGTTACTTTTTTAAATCATTATTGCCAGCTTAATGTTTTCATATTTAATTAAAAGTAAAATGATTTAAAAGCACATTCCAATTTTTAAACACAGCAACCTGAATATTATGATGAAGTATTATATATAAAAATAGCAACTAATACCTGTGGAAGGAGCAGAAGTTTGTGTGAATCCTTGTGCCCCAACTGATGCTGAGTTTGATGCATTGTCACAATTAGAGACATTACCAAGTCCCATTGAAGTGGGAGGCATGGCAGAAATTTGACTTAACGGTTGTGCAGATGGCGTACTTGCTGCTGGTGGAGGCATTGGAGATGATTCTGGCATAACTGTGGGAGGACCTGCAGCTCCAGTCATTGCACCTCCTGCTATAAATCCTTGAGTGCCTGCTTGAGATTGCATATTGCCATAATTACCACCATACATTTTTTGCTGTAAATGCTGTCTTAAATATACTGGAGATCTCATAGTAGCAGAACTTGCAGCTGCTATTACTGCAGCCTGGGCTGCTGCTTGTGCAGCACCTGGTGGACCAGTACTTCCCTTAGGATACTGTGCTGGAGGAGGCATCATATTATTCATCCCATAACCTGTACTAGAAGGAGGGCCAGTGCTTCCATACTGAGAATTCATATAACTGCTAGTTGTACCAGGACCAGCATTGTAACCCTGTGTACCAGTCACAGATGTTTGTCCACTCATTCTACCTACTACAGAATATCCACTAACATTTCCACCATAAGTACTGTTCTGATTTGGTGAGCCATAATTCTGCATGCCAAGAGTTCCCTGAGTACAATGGTAGTTGCCTATTAAAAAAGTATTGATATACCATGTTAGATAATATTTGAGATTAAATATTTAATAATTAAAAATAAAATTATAAGTTGGTAATTATAATCGTAATAGGATTGATATTTTAATATATATATAAACTAGAGATTAAGAATTCACATTTATACGAGGGCAGTTTTTTCAAGCTCCGATGGTCCATAAAACAAAGACGAGTGTAAATAAAATGAATTTATTACCAAAAAACTTGGGTACAAACATGATTACTTTTCAACATAATCACCGTGAAGATTGAGGCACTTGTCATATCTGTGAATGAGCTTTTCCATCCTCTTGTCATAGAATGTGCCCAATAACTTGAGTTGGGCCCTAACATGTTTTTTGAAGATTGTCATTAGACTCAAACCTCTGCCCTGCTAGCCACGTTTTCAGTTCAGGAAAGAGGTGGAAGTTGCTTGGTGCTAAATCAGGGCTAAAGTTCCAAGCTGGGTAGATATGACAAATGCCACAATCTTCATGATGATTGTGTCAAAAAGTAACCATGTCTGTACCTAACTTTTGGTAATAAATTCATTTTGTTATTTACACTTGTCTTTGTTTTATGGACCATCAGAGCTTGAAGAAAAAAACAGCCTACGTAATATAACACACAATACAAAATTAATGAAACTAGTTAAAATATTAAGCATATTAAGTATAATGTATCAGTAATAATCAAAAGAAATGAGTTTTATTTATAACTTAATTTATAACAGTCAATATTCAATCTATTATCCTCAAAATTTTTTTTCATACATAGGACAAGTAATTTAATAAAGTAGCTTAAATTTGTATAAAAATGACTTCATTTTAATTGTTTGTATCTATTACAATAGAGAAAAGCATTGTTTTATAAATTAACAAAAATAACAAATGTGGCCTTAATGTTTTATTAAGATCATATTGAGAGTTATGAAATACAGTCAACTCCCATTAATAAAATCTGCTAGGAGAACAGAAAATAGTTCGCTTTATCAAAAATTTGTATTAACAATTTTCAGGGTGACGATCAAGGTTGTATAATTTATGAAGTTAAAGATTAATATTCAATTGATATCTCTAAATTATAGTATTTTAAACTAATTTACTAAATAAAGTTAAATAAAATTAAAATTTACAAAAATAAATTAATGATCAAAATGATTTTCAAATCAAACAAAATTAAGAGGAGACAGCATTTGCCAATTAATTACAGAGCAGTGTATCAGGATGGTTAAACAAAACAAAGATAAAAGAAATCCATAGTTTTTTTCTGTTAAAGATTGAAAAAGTATAAAATATTTTTTGTGTCAAAAGAGTAAAAAGAAACCAAAACTGGCATCACTGTATGCACTCCCAATATGCAAACTAACACGAGTTTGCATGGGACCACATCCATTTAAAGGGATGGACATTCTTAAACTTTAACTTCTATTTTCTAAGTACTGTACAGTAGAATGACCTATTAAAATCATGTTCTTTCTTCCAGCTTGTATTATTACCTATAGTTGGGATAAGACAAAGAATGGTGCAAAACCTTTCTTTGTCTTATCCCAACCATATGTAATTAATCATTGTTAATAAAATATCATTACTAAAACCAAAACCAAATATGAGATATTAAGCATACCATATCAATGAGCAATGGAAAGCATACCATATCAATTCTACTCTATTCATTCACTATGTTGCAGTTCAACCAATATAATAAATGGAGGTGAAACTAAATTTCAAATTGTTAGATTTTGTGTTTGTGAAACAATTATTTTATTATTATTTAGTAGAAGAATGATTATTATAATAATAATTTTATGTAGTTGGTATATTGATTATTGCTAATTTATACTTTTGTAATTACAGCAGGATAGAATAATTTATTTAACTGACTAAACACAATATAGCTTTAATGGAGATAGTTGAATTGATTTCATATTTGGTGGTATGACGATGTGGAAATGATGACTTGAATAACAGCAAAATTTTTAAAATTTAGATAAATGTTAAGCACTTAATTAATGAATGAAATATAAACAATCATAGAATACAGTTAAAGTACATTACATTTTGATTTTGAAAATTAAATTCAAAATAACACATTTCTACCTACATCTTTAATTACAACTACTGAATGCTAAAAAATAAGAGACATTTTTATCTGGCAATAAATATTAAAGCGTTTACTTTACATTATTCTTCTTTGAGTATAATTTCTGATATTATCAAACATCTTTTGATCTTGCAATGAGTTTTATGGAGAAAATGGTGTAGATATATATGAAACTCTAGAAAGATAAGATTTTACTATACATGTTTGTTTGTAAATTGATTTATATTGGCAATAATAAATGGATGTTGAAGAATGGAAAATGAATTTTTTGACTTTCAACTGGAATAATAAAACATTTTGAAAATAAAGTTATTTCAATTTCTGTCTTGAACCTTTCTGGAGTGAGAAAAACAGATGCTTAATAATATATGAAATTATATTTATGGAAGAAAAATTCTAAATATACATTCTGTATGAAGTCAACATGCTTACTTTATATTTAACTTTATTTTAACAATTTTGTTTACTTCATAATATACAAGTCATGAATCCAATCTATTAATCTACAGTCAATGGAATAATTGTTTTATTTTATTTTGTAATACTTAGTCATCTAAATGTAAACAATAAATAACAGATACTTCTTTTCTGTAATTTAAAGGAATGGAAGTTGAGTCTTACAAAACCTTTAAAATAGGTTTCTTATAATTAAAATTAGAAATTGTGACAAATTATTTCAATTATAATTATATGAACCATTATACTACAGTCAATATATATCCTATTTGTATAAACTTTTAATTAAAAAAATACTATAAATTTGGTCTATTTATTGTATATTCCAACATATAAGTTAACTCCTAAATATACAGAAGATTATTAGCAAGCTAGAACTGAAAAGTAGTTACATTATCCTAAGAGAAAAGTGCATAATAAGACCAGACCACTGTCATAAAGAGTAATTTTAATATCTTCAATTATATATATATTGGAACAGTGGCGTACCGTGGGTGTCAGCCGCCCGGGGCAGAGGAAAATTTCGGCTCCCTTATTTAGGTATTTCAATTTAAAAAACCAAAATTCAGTTTTGTCACAGAACAAGCAATGAAAAATTCGGTGGTAGTGCAGTGACCTGTTCAAAATAGTTCTATTGGACATTAGTGGTGTATATGAACATGAATGAATTGTACAAGTGGGGGGGGGGAAAGGTCAACAGGTTTTGCAGGATTTCCTCGGATGAGCAACTTACTAGTTCATCCGGACGGCGAGCCGATTCCCAGACTGTCTGGACAATAGCACTATCGTAGGTGCGATGCAAGTATAGATTAGGATGTTTCAAATTTTTACAAGATATTATTATTATTCATTGTGAAATTTTTGCCGCTCCCCTAAAAGGTGCCACCCGGGGCAGGCTGCTCCTGCCACCCCCACTATGGTACGCCACTGTGTTGGAACCCTAATAATCAAGCCTTATTTAACTGAAGCAAACTTATAAATGAATATACAGTGGAACCCCAATTAATAAACGTCCTGGTTGACAATCAAATCGGTTAACAAACTTTTATTTTGGAAAATTTTTGTCTCGGATAACGAACAAAATTCGGATAATGAACTTAACAGCTTTTTGTGTCAAATTTGTAAGCTTGCCGACTTTTAGGGAAAATCAGTTAATTGTGTGTCGGTGATGGTCTAGGGTCCATTCGTACATTGGTGTGGTGGAGGAGACAAAGATGACAAATATTTTACAGTGAAAATCGTTTATTAGAACGTGAAGATGCTTACATATTTGAGGTAGTTGGAAATGGCTTATCTACAGTATTTTCTCTTGGCACTGAGGAGTGGCGTATCGCTGGTCCTACAATAGTGCAAGCTGATCAGTCGTAGCCCCAGAGCGGACGAGATGGGTTTGCTTGGTCACAGAAGCGATGGTAGGTGACAGAGCTGCAACAACTGGAGCGGTCTGCGAGACACAACACAAATTTTAGTGGGCACGACTTCAGGCTTAATCCAGATGAAGACGACATAGATTAATCGCCATAGAATTTTTAGGAAAACTGCATTTTGACCTTGAGATTTGGGTTTTTTATAGTATTTCTTCCTTGAATCTCACCTTACGATTAGTCCTGCGTCCCATTCCTCACTTCCCGATTGTTTTCTTCTTTGTCTCCAGGTGAAAACCGAAACCAGATCAGGTCACGAGAAAGGTTTGTTCCGAGGCGTTTATTTGACACCTGTTCGTCAACTCTGATCAGAGATTGTTGATAAATCTATAAGCCTTTTGCTCATAATTTAGACTATATTTTCTGCTATCTGTCATTTTAGAACTTTAACGATCGTATGTGATGTTTTTATACCCGTCAAATCTTTCCCTTTTTCCGAAAATTTAACCTAGATTGATTGTTTATGACCACATTTTCCTATATTTTCATTAAAGAAAACCCATTTTACAAATAAAATTACAAAAATACTGACATCTAGAATGGATTAATTGTATTTGCATTAATTTCTATGGGAAAAACTGCTTCGGTTAACAAACGGACTCGTGGAATGGATTACGTTCGTTAACCGGGGTTCCACTGCATTATGTTTTTTATACTGAAATTAATAAAATAAAGTTTAAAAATGACAACATGTATTGCAGAATGATTTGTTTCTACTACATTTTACCATATGACTTTAATGTGAGACAAACCATTCCATATTAAAATGTAACTACAATAACACACATTTTTTAAATTTCCAATTGGAGAAAATCATTATTCTTTTATTTATTTTTCTGAAATAGAAGACAGAACCAGTACATGACCTGATGCAACAACTTTATCAAGATTATTATTGTAAGAATTTAATAAAGTCATTGCATCAGATCAGGCATTGGTTCTGTCTTCTATTTCAGAAGAATAAATAAAGAATACTTATTTTTATTCTTAAAATTATTGTACTGTACATATTAGTTGGTGTTATTACTCATC
>NW_019384972.1:357157-378962 GCF_000671375.1 Centruroides sculpturatus | reverse complement strand
AATTCGAAAATTTTTAAAATCGAAATAGAAAATCTTCCACTTTCAACCACTTTCAAGCTCATATCTCCCGCACCCTTATAGCTATCAAGACTCAACCACCATAGTGCACGAATGGAGACTTGGGGCTACTACCACATACAAACACCATTCATGTGCGATGTGTAGTTTTGGCTGAAAAGTGAAATATAGGGACACACACATCCATTTTTATATATCAGGTCTACTGGTAAATACATTTGACCCAAAATTAACACTTTCAATAAAATATTAACAGTTTATGCAATATAGAATTACATACATTATAGTAGAGTACTATAATGAATCTTTGTTTAAAACAGGAGTGTGTTTGATACATTAGTTGTTTGAAACACTGTGCGGCAAAGTGTTCACTTAATGTGATGTTCACTGATTAGACAAAATACTAATAACACAAACTAATTTTTACACAAACTAATTTTTACATATTTATTCTATATCACTAAAGCAAGACAGACAAAAAATATTCTCTAGTACATACATACAAATACAAGGTAAGATCCAAAAGTTTCCAGCCTAACTATATTTTAGACATGATAGGAATAAAATAATGATAGTGATCTCTGACACCATCTGTATGTGGACTAATAAAACAATTTTTTCAACCAATTTACATAAGTCACTGGAAATAGCCATTTTAGTTAGACTTGTTGATTTTAATTTGCATCATGTTCACCTCTTGCAAGACAATATGCCAATGCATACAATTGCAATTGCCAAGGCTGCTGTGAATGAGTGAGTTTTAGGAGCTTGACCATCCACCCTACAGTTCTGACCTGGCTCCTAGTGATTATTATTTGTTTCCAAAACTCAAAAAAGACTTTTGAAAAAGTGAAGAAGAGTTGCAGGAGGCAGTTTATGAGCACTTTCAGACAATTTTTTCAAAAATATTGAAATACTAATTCCAAGATGTACTAAGTGTGTTGAACTGCAAGGAAACTATATTGAAAAATGACATCATTGTTTTACACCTATAACATCTAAAGCATAGTTAGGCCAGAAACTTTTGCCATACATAGTTAGAAACATAGTAACGTAGTAGTTTCTGGCCTATGTACTGTACATCCACATATACAGTATATAATTTTTTGTTATTTTTAATTTTTGTCGTCAGATTAATAGCATTTATATATATATATATATAAATCTATATGAAAATGCTATTAATCTGATGTTTTTGACATATATCATATCATATATAAAAACATTGTAAACAGGAAACACTTAAACCGAAAAAATGCTTAATACTTTATAGAAGTCATGTTGGAAATATTTTAATCAGGACAAAAGACTTTGTATTTTAGTATTCCATATCAGATCCTCAGATATAAAATTTAAACAAACTTGAACATCAAAAGCTATTTAAGGCAACAAACATTTAAAATGAACAAAAACTAAGTACACAAATAAATATAAAATAAAATAACAAACAATAAATTAGATAATTAAAATAAAAATAAATGCATAAAAACAAAAATCATAAAAGATCTATCAGATGAGTTGCCCAAATCCTGAATAAAAGTTTTGTATATTTGTTAATATTATGTTGTTAACTATTAATTCCAATTTATATAATTTGTGTTTTAATATTTTAAGAATTTAATGAATAAGTATTGTAATTTATACATCCCTAAAAAATTACTTCATTGATATATTCATTTTAGTTTAACAGGAGAAAACTCATTGTAAAATTCTTAAAAATGCAGATTCTTATATTTATTCTTATTTTCTTATGCAGAGGACTGTTTTTATTTGATTTAATAAATTTATAAATATATATATATTCTTTTACCTGGAGAATAATGTCCAGCAGATCTGGGTGAATAAGAACCCATTTGGGATCCCATCATGCCCTGATGCATTTTGTTTCCATACATTGTTGGTGGAGCCATTGGCTGACTATAACCTTAATTAAAAAAAATTATTATTAGAAATCTAGGATTTAGGGAATATAATATAAATATTGTACAAAACTTAATTTATATCTAAGAAAATGCACACTTCAATGATTTCAGCAATAGATAACATTAACAAAAATTTTTATAGAGAATTTCATAAATAAAGAAGCATCCTTAACAAATAGCTGCTCTTTAGCTTTTATACTCTTTAGCTTTAACATACTCTTTAGCTTTAACATACTCATATTTTTATATAAAAATATGAGTATGTTAAACATATATATGAGTATGTTAAAAATATTGTTTTACTCCAAAATTGGAGTAAAACAATATTTTGTATGTTACATATTAACAAATTGCTTAAAAACATGTTTAAATTTTGATTAAAAATTTTCAATATACATTTCTATATACAATATTATGTATATACAGTAAAACCTTTCCAGATGATCATCCCTTTAATCCAACCACACTTTTATAGGACCAATTTACTCAGAACAGAATTTTTATTCCATAACAGTTATTGTTTTAAATCCTTCTTACATGATTCAATATCCATTTCTGTAAAATACCCTCTTTGATGTAACCAGTTTTGTCATCCTGGATGGTATGATAAAATTAAAACCATGGATACGTACAATGTAGGGCATGCTGCACTGTTCAGTTAGGTGAAGAAATTTCATCACAATCTTTTTTTTTCAAATTCAATGTCTATTTTCTTCTATTTGGTGTTATCACAGAATATACACAATTTGTTGTTAATACCCTCAACAAGTTAATCTAACTTTATTCTTATGTTATATTTATTTTTATTAAATAAAATAATATAACAAAACCAATAATGAAATTGTAGTTCACTTCACGCCAGCATTTAGAAATAAAAATGTGACACTTCCGTGTTGCGGCATTATTGACCGTACCTGGGCACCATCTCACTAAAAATAACACGCATATTCAGGAAACATGGTTTCATATTACCTATAACCCCTCAACCGTCACTACGAAGAACATTGTGCAATGATAGAGACATTCTCATGTTAAATGAAAACCCGGGGGTTTACAAAATTCTATTAAAACATACAATATCAGTGGAGGAAATTATCTATATTGGAGCTACCACCAGAATGATACGGTCCTGCATCCTCAAACATCAAGAAGACATTAGAAATAATAGACCAGCTACAGAATTAGTGAAAAAGGTGCTAGAACAAGATTATCTTCCACTTTGGAACCATGTTAAATTACTTAAGCATTGCAATGATCGTAGGCAAATATTCATATGGGAAAACCTTTACATATCAGCTTCTTTGCCATGTAACACGCCGACATTGGAAATACCACAGCTATGGATAACTTTATTTAAACAATCCAAGTTATAATTTTGTGTTCTGATTTTATTCCATTACTATGCACGGCACCATTCAAGTTATTACAGCAGGTTTCTTTAAAAATATTTATTTATTCAATTTTATTAATTTGTTCTATATTCCAACCACGCACATTATGTAATTTGGAAAGTCCGTTAAAAGCTGTCAATTCGAAAACAAAGGTATTCGATTTCGCCTGAAGACGATGGTTGTAAACTGTTGAAAGTACTAGCGAGCACGTCTGAAATTTAACAAATCGCTGTCAATAACACTGCAACACGGAAGTGTCACATTTTTATTAAAACCAATAAATTTAGTCTTTCCATTAAGAGAAACAGATAAAATGTTAATTGGCAATGAAAAATTTGAGACAGATTTGAACAGTTTTAGGAATTTGTTTAACCTGAAAGAGGAATCTGTTTGACCAAATAGAAAAAAATATTAAAGGCACCATCTCATTAGAAAAGTTAAAACAGAAAGCATATTTCCATTTCAGACTATTTTAAAAATCAAACATTTACGACTGTATGCATTACATTTTCATATATAGTACACAGAATTGCATGTGATATACTAATAAATAAATTTTATTGCAATATAGTATTAATCAATTAATACCACTATGTAATGTTACGCTACATTACTAAAGGTACTATGATCTAGTACAGACCATTCCTTGAGATGACCAATTTTCCAACATTTTGGAAATGATCCTTGAAGAGGTTTACTATATTTAGTGAATACTCTATAAACTTCAAGCAGCAATTATTTAAATATATGTATAAGAAACCTAGAATATATGCTTTTTATTTTCTAATAGTTATTAAGAAAACATGTTTGAAAAAATTATAATGTATTGATTTAAGTTTAGAATTACTGAGATGTTCAAACAATATTTGTTTAAAAACACATGAATAAATCTAAATACTGTAACAAGTTATGAACTTATTTATTGGTTACTTCATTTTAGTTTAATTATTCTTTTAAGTCAAATTTGTATTCAAATTTAATCTGTTTGTTTGGTTCTGTATTATAGGTATTTTACCTGAAGAGGTCTGTTACAAACAGATGAAAACATTAATAAAGTTACTATTAAGAATTAATTTGTGCTGGTTTTGGGTGTTTGACTTCACTTATATAAATACTTCCTGTTTTTGAAGTGGTAATTATTGATAGTTTCATGAATGAGGTTTAATTCATTCATGAAACTATCAATAAATTAAACTTCCACTAATGTATATGAATTTATTTTTCAGTAATTATGTTCATTTCACATTTTTTAATTAAATATTTATATATTTCATTAATTTTAAAAGTAACAACAAATGAATTTTTAACACTTTTTAATCAGTAAATATCATTCAAGAAATAATTGCTTTTAAAATTTTTTGGTTAAATTCAAATAACTGCTTTAGAACATGCACTTACATATCCTCTAAAGACCTTTTATGTATAGTACAAACACATACAAGAATATGATATAGTTATGTAACATAATATCTTATAGTGGATATTTATAGTTTGCAAACTATGGATTTACAATATAATAAATATAAAATACAGTTTCATGTATGTTTAAATAGATCTATTCAACTGAAAAATAACCACCACCAAACAAATGGAACAAAAAGAATTTATTTTTCTGAGCAACTATACCAAAATATTTAGATTCAAAACAATGTCTTTTCTCTGTTTATATTCAACAAGTCAGCTGACTATGAGGTCTATCTAGAAATTTTATCCTATGATACATTTTTCTACTTCCAAAATTTCAAAAAATTATACAACAAAAATTTTACAATAACTGATAAAATTGGAATTTATATATTATATTGGGTTTCCTTCTCCTAGCTGAACAGATCATCCTCCAAAGGCAAAGATTATGCAATGTGTGGATTAGAAAAGCACAGGTACGGAATCCACCTATCTTCTGAGTGTGCTCTTCTAATCTAGATGGAGAAAGAAAGTGTGTAATCTTATACAGGAAATCCTTGGTAATTCAAACTCGGATAGTTCAAAATCCCATTGGTTCGTAACTGTACTTTTGTCTGGCCACAGAGATAAAGATTTACATGTTAAGGAATTTGGTTAATTCAAAATATGGCTACTTCATAATTCTAAGTGAAAAATCTGTTTGAACTGTGATGTGCTTATGTTAATTCATTCAATTAGAGAGAAGTGCCTCCACACCATAAGAGAACAATAGACAAAGAAAAATTCTAATCTAGTCATTAAGGTTTTGCTTTTACAGTAACACATTTTTGAATGTCACTTTACTCATGGAGTACACTTTTCCCCTTCTTATCTCTAAAATATGGCTGGATTTTGGGACTGCAAGATTGGGCTACAAGTAGCAGAGTGACATATTTGTAGGGCTCTAGACTACTACATTTGGATGAGTTACTATATTTAAGGCTAATTTAAAAATAATTGGGACACATTTCGAGGAATTCTGCTTAACCTTTTTAAAAATCTATCTGGCAACCTGTGAGGTTCTCACCAGATTTGTAATTTTTACTGCAGTTTTTTTATATTATTGTTAATTATTAATTAACAAAAATAGCATTCTGTATATATTACCATATTGTTTGCTTAACAAATTACATCAGTTACATGGCATTTGGCATATTATACATAAATATCTAAATCTTGAATAAATCAAACTTTGAACTAATAAGGATTTCCCGTCTTGGGTTTTATTCCTAATACTAAAGGATTCAATTTTGTTGTACTCCGACATATTTGTTTTAAAATCAGAACTAACATTTTTAGTATTATAGTGCATCCTCTGGTTCATGATAAGTCACAAAGAAGGGAACAATAATGAAAAGAGAGCAAAAACTGAATTATTATTCTGTGAAAGAAAATATTTAACCCAAATAGATGTTTTCTTTTTGCAGAATTATGAATGTTACATATTGAATCTGCAACTTAATTATAAAATTATTAGTGAAACAGTTTCCATTCTTTGTTTCAAATAAGATGGTGAGAAGCATTAACAAAATTCTAGCATTTAATTTAAAACGAAGTTAAATTGCTTCACTAGTGAATTTAATTACATAAAAATCCTAAATGTTTTCAAAAGTATTGATGATCTAATTATTAAATATTGAAAATCAACTATAAATCCTCAATGTACAGAAAGAACTTCAATATTATTTTAATTTAATTCCTGAAGAGGAGAAATAAATAAAAGCATTGATATTTTTCTATAATAATTAAATATTCCAAAAAATAAGATGACATATTTTAATGAAAATTAAGTTTTACTTAACAATTTTTTCTAATAATTAAAATTTCATATTAAGTAAAATTACTGTTATACTTAATCTATTTTTGCCCTAATATTCTAAATTTATAGCAGTACAATAGTAAATATCATCACAAAAAGAATTTCATAAATTTAAATTATACTAGTGCATTTCAAAGATAACAGAGTAACTACTAATATGATAGATTAAAACTTAACTTCTGGAAAACTATCCCAAAATTCCAGCAACTGATCAAACCCATCCAAATCCCTACAAGTTATTGATATATAAAAATACTTTTAGAATACTAATACAGCATAAACAATGAAAGCATATAGTATATCACTTCTCAAGCAATGAGAGATTGCATAAATTATATATGACAATTAACAATTATATTGTTAATTCAAAGATAGTTTATTTAAACCTATTACCAGTTCCTTTATCATCTTTGTTGATTTGGTAATATATTTCCTATTATTTTGAATAGCTTAAAAACTGTTGAAAGTACTAGCGAGCACGTCTGAAATTTAACAAATCGCTGTCAATAACACCGCAACACGGAAGTGTCACATTTTTATTAAAACCAATAAATTTAGTCTTTCCATTAAGAGAAACAGATAANTAAAAGTGACAAGCTATTAATTTTTCTTAACAAAGATAAACTATATATGCAATAGTTTCTTTTTTAAATAATAAAAATGAATAATCTGTTAAGCATTATATAAGATTATCTTTAAATTTTTTACATACCAAAGTAAATGAAAATTCTGAAACACCAGTTACATGGTTTTCTATAAGTCTTTATTATTCTTACAGTAATCTTAAATATCTTTTTAATATATATGATCATTTTAAAACATTATGAAGTTTTAATAGTTTTTTTTACACACATTATTAACATATTCAAAAATATTCTATTCTTATGTAATATATTTATCATCATCATTTTTTTTTTAATTAGGAAGAAATACTTCCTAAACTAAAAATCAAGTAAAAACTTTTACTGAGTGAATTTAGTAACATGAATTCATTTGACTAGTTATGTACAATGTATGCTTTGCAAACTGTTACAAGATAATTTAGCAAAGTATTCCTCTTGTGCAAATTTAATTTTATTTTTAAATTTTTAAGGTTTGATTTTTACCATTTATCATTTAAAAGATATAAATTTGGAATATAATAGAAAAATAAACTAAATATTACAATGGTTGCATTGTTACTACCCTAAAACCTTGACTATAGGCCATGGCCTGTACAAGGTCATATTCTTAAAATTCATTGCCCGCAGCTATGCACAAGAGTAATTAATTAATACATGAAAAACCAAGGTATTGTAACAAATGGCTAAATATGTGAAGGATATAGAATTGTCAGATATTTTCAATCAGCAGTCACAAAAGTGCTGATTGTTGGTAAAAATCACCAAATGATTGTCAAAAAACCAAAAAGTTGCCACATGTCTGTTTTAAAAAATCTAATGATATAAAATAAATTATACATATTCTGATCACATTTTGTTTTTCTGTGATAATAAGTAGTAATAATTTTAAAGCATTCGTGAAAATTGGCAAAAATGACCACCAAAATGGCACACAATTGACTATAGTCCATAGCATGATGATATTGACATAAGTAATGGTATTCTTGATACTGTTCCTTTTCTATTGGTTTTTATTCTGAAGTTGTATCATGATGCCTTGGCTATAGACTGCAGTCTATATACAAGAGTATCTTATCCACAAAAATGTCAACATTCTTTTACAATTTTGGTACCATATCAGTTTTAGCATAACCAAATTTTAGGATATTTTAACACATTAAGCACCACAATAGAAAGGCATAAAATATCACATTGGACCATGTTCTTTATTTATGGACAAAACAACACAAAAATTATAACTATTTAATATAATTTTGTCTTCTTTGTTGAAAAACTTTATTTTCCTCAATATTTAGGTGTGTTGCAAAATTGTAACATGGCTTGAATGATTTTTTTCTGGCCATATTATGCCATCTTGTATACTCATCAGGTTTTAAATTCAACAAAACATCTACCACATAAATGCATAAGGTCTAGATTGCATAAATGGACTGATATAAATCCAAGAAAAATAGAATAATCACTAAAATGATATACTGCACCTACTGTTTCAATTCACTAAAAGAAAATAAAGATTGTTTCTCAATTATTTGATTTTGTGCTTTATTTTATTTTCCAGTTAGTCACTGTTTGCTTTGACAACATTTCTATAAAACATGGTTATCACTAGATGAAACATTCATTATAATGCTAACACTGAATGATATGTTAATGATATGTTGCCATCAAGAAATTAATGACAAGTAAACAGCAACTAATAGAAAAAAATTTGCTTAAATATACTTTATATTCTATGAGACAAATTCCAAACATCTCTTAGTATTATTAATTCTTTTTGCTTCTATGTCTGTACTTTTATTGATTTCTGTTTGTATCCTTCTTGTAGTCCAAAGTAGACAAGGATACAGAGATATCTTGTATACTTGAAAAACATAAAACAGGAATATTTATTTTTGGGCGTGTAATTCTATTATATGATGTTTAATTAATGTATTTTTATTGCTGTACTAAACATATTATAAGAAATAACTTTCTTAATTAAAAAAAAATAAAACAGTTAGGCTAATAATATTTAAAGATTGTAACAATGTAAGTGTTACATTTGAATATAATGATAAAAGTAAATTAAAGCCTATAACTCTTAAATAGCAAATACAGTAGAACCTCGAAAACTCGGCCTAATGTGGACCGAAGGGTGGCCGAGTTTGTGAAAATGCCGGGTTATCGGGAATGGGGTTAAAAAAGGATAAGTATGCGTGTTTCCTCATAAAATATTGTACTGTACTTGTATGTATTGTTTGCTTGAGAATACAACAGAGAATAAACTGCCCAAATACCCTTAAACAAAGGAAAAGTACGTCCTTTATGAAGGCATAGAGCCTTTACTACATGAAAATGAAAATTAATGAATACACTGTGTACAGTAATTTACCTGATAAGACAGACCTCAGAAAAATACTTTATGAGAGCTTTTATACTTTTATAAAGCTGTCTATGATGAAAATTAATTAACTAAGGATTTTTTTGCCCTGCCAGGGTGTGGCCGAGTTATCCGGGATGCCGGGTTATCGAGAGCCGAGTTTTCGAGGTTCTACTGTAATGCTTTTTTAGAAATTTGTAAGTCTAAAATTACATGAGAAAAAGAAATAACTAAATTATCTTACAACATCCTGTGTATATATGTATAGCGACATCTTTTCTAGATTACTAGAAATTATAAGCTATAACTGTCATAATTTCATCAGTTTTCAAATTTCAACAGAATTAAAAATACTTTTAAAATAATTTTAAAAATTTCTTTCTGAAAAAATATCAATTACTCTAAATATTATTTCATATTTTCTTTTGATGGTATTTGTCTATAAATCCATTCATTCAAGTTTTTTTGTGTTGCCCAACATGACACTAGCACAAAATTATCTTGGCTCAACATCTCCATAACATTTTGTTTTCAATATTAGTTCAGGATATGTTCCAATTTTTTATATCATTTTCAAGGCATATCTTGAAAGTATTCTTTGATTGCCCTATTACTCTATTTTCATACAGGTTCCACATCAGGACATTAGGTAATCTTTTGTCATCCATTTTTATTATTTGATTGATCTATTTCTACCATTTTCCTCCCTTCAATTTTTCTTCATTAATCTTATTTAAAATTCAACAGAATATTAAAAGCTTTAATTGAAAATTTTAAATTCTACTCATGTTAATAATCGTTGCTAAAGAAAAACACACACAACTTACAACTAGATGACAGCAGGCATACAACCCACTGATTCATTCATTGATATGAGAGATGATGATGATCTGTCCAATATCATAACCCAATTACTTTATTTGAAATAATGATCCTCAAATACTCACTTAAAGCAGATCAAGTTTAACTCAGAGTCAATTTAAAATGGACACAAAAGCAACTTCCAGAACTTTCAGTATCTTATTTGACATAACATTGCACATTATTACACAAGACTTAAGAACTTATTACAGTAACTCAATGCTGAAAGCTGTTGATTGTTCTTATTTTTGATTAATGATGTTTTAAAACAAATTGCCACAATGTACTTAATTTTGTTATTCAAGTAATTTTTACATGTAAATTCAAACTAAAATGCTAATTAAACTATTCATTTTATGTTATTTATAATTTCAATGTTTTTATTTATATTTATTTTAACTGAAATTATCATCATTTGTATTATGATGTAAAATTATCTGAATGCATTTCCAACAAAATTCAACTGTAGATAATTGATGAAAATACTAGCATAAGAATTTTTCCTATAAAATCATCATCAGAACCAAAGAAGGAAGAGTTTAATAATTAAACAAAGAGTGGTTTAAAGAAGAAGTAAACTTTGAAATAAACAAATATATCAATGAGTAAAATTGAAGAATTTGAGAAATAAATCTACATATAGTTACAATACCACTCTTGGAATGTTTCTGGGAAGCAAGCAATGAGACGATGGAAAGCTCCATACCGGCCGTGTTTGCCGTATTTTTAGGCATACATATAGTTAATGCTAAATCTGTCTATTCAAAATAAATTCACATATGAAATACATCTTTAGCATTAAATAACAATGAATATTCCTAACCCAATACACAGAAATATTCAGATGACTGATAAATGATGAAGTATATAATTCAGTAAATTTAATTCAAATTGAATCACATCAAACTGTTAAAAACTAATTGTTATTCTCAGTTTCCAAATATTTTAAATTTGTAGATCAATGATTACAACAAGATGGAACCTCAAATTATGTCAGCTTTTCATTTTATTAATCTGAATAGTTGCTAATAATAATCATGAATAATTACTATATTGACTAAAAAAAAATCTTTAAAAATGATATTACTTATTAAGTTAAAAAAAATTTGATGTTTAGCTCTTATGCTTATGATTTAAGAATTTCAAAGATATAGTATATTTATTCACTGTATGATCAATAAATACATTAAAAAATATTTTTCAAATATTTTGCAAAACTTAAATAAATTGACAGTTCCCAATTCTGAAATTGTTACATATAAATCAATTTTGTAAATATATATTGTTTTAGCATAACTTATACAAATTTTAATGTATGAAATGTTTTATAAGATAAGATCTCAAGTATTCCAATAAATAAAACAAATTTAAAAAATTTTATATTTAATGTTTTTAATTAACTAAATTTTTATATTCATTCTTAAAATTCTGATTTATTTAAAATGTTACAGATGTTTTACTTGTGTAATTAATATAATAACTTCTCTTAGAGATACTTATGAAACAGCATAGATGATATACTATTTTAATTTTTTCTTATAGATATTGAGTATGTACTACCCTTATTCATGAAAAAAATGATGTAAAATGTCAAGTAAATTATTAATTATTCAAAGAATTAAGTATTTTTGAATGGTCTTATTGAATTAGAATAAATACAGAAAATTGATATAATTTTCTGTCCATTTTAACTAGCTTGAAAAAATACAATAATTAATTGAAATTATGTTATTAAAACAAAAGAATTTATATAACTTTAAGATATTTCATTATTTTTAAAAATAAAAATATTAAATTTTTAAAGAAATAACTCATAATCATCATAAACAGATCAATAAATATTTTTAAAACACAACTTATTTATTCTAATAAATAAATTATTTAAGATTTAATATACTATTTATAGGTTTTGAACTATTCATAGAATGAATAATATGTAATTATGGAAAATACATCATTTGCAAAATTTAATAATTATAAATACATTAAAATTTAATATAATTTCCTTATCAATATTTAATCATTTACAGATATCTCACATAAAATTTCACATTAGATTCAACTTTTATAATATAAATATTAAAATATGTATGCTATTTGAATAGGTTACAAATTCAAATAAAAATTGCAAGTCAATATATTTATGATTTCATAGCGTTGGAAAATCAAAAACATAAAAGTAAAACATTTAAAAAATAAAATTTAAATAAAAGTTTATTAAATTACAATTGAGGAAGTCCAGACCAAAACAATACGTTTCCATCAAACCTTTTATCAGGAAAAGGTAAAAACTAATATCTTGAATATATAATGTATAATATTATATTACGATTATGAATTAATGTATTACAGATTGCATTTTGGTAAGATTTAAATATACATATCTATAGATTTCAGCAAATATAACACAATTCAATCAAAAAGTTTAATAAAATGGAAATGAACATTTCGTTCTGAACCTCCTCAATTATAACTTTGTCAAGAAAACTTATCACAATTAAAATTTGACATTTCTATTTAACTTGATATCAAACTTTTAAAACAAATTTCAAATTAAATTGATTTATACAGTTCTATTCTTATAAATTTTCCTGACAAAATTAAAATTATAATGCAACTTTTTAGAAAGAAAATAAATTTTTACTTCTAATCAGCTTTTTGTTTTAGAAAATAAAGTTTATACTGTAATTTTTCTGCATTTGTGAAATATCATATTTATTACAACTTAAATATTAATAATTATCACATTTTGATAACAATTACACAGCTAATAACTTTTTAAAAATTAATCTAAAAATTAAAAAAACTATTAATGTTCTAATAATTCTATCAAATGTTCTGCCCTTAAGAGATTATAATCAAACCATCATTAGTTGAAAATCATTAAATAAGTAACTTTAATTAGCTTGCAATGTTATGTACTGTACATACATAATATCAGGGCAGTAAAAACTTTTCATTAAATAAAGTGAATTTTTAATAAAACTTGCAATTCAATAAATAAATAAACATTTAGACTATTTTAAGATAAAATCTATTTGTTCTTATCTTAAAATTAAAAATCTCATTCTATGTTGACTATGTAAACATCATTGAATTTTATGTTATAAACTGCGGTCAGTAACTATTTATGTGAAAAGCAGGTTTTTTTTTTTTAATAATCTAAAGCTAAATCTTAAATTATTTTTTAAAGTCATAAGAATCAACTAGTTTGAAGTGTAGCTGTTCCTAAACTCTTTATAAATGATTTAAGCCAAATGAAAATTGCAGACTTCAAGATATAAATCAAATTTTTGTGTTAATTACTCTAAGTCATTTACAGTCTAGTTTAAAGAGTGTTTTATACTAAGTTTTATATATGTATATTTCTTTTAATACTGTCAAAACTAGAGTCTAAATGAAATTATCCAATTTAATTTCTTCTTATACTTCATGTTTTAATTTACAAAATGAAAAATAATTTACATTCATCTTTAAATATGTGTAAATAAATATGGCAGAATTTACTTTTTCCTGATAATCGAATATTTGATTGAACATAATATAAAAAACTGAAACAGATATTTGATTGTAATAGTAATACCTTGAAATATACTGTATAACTTTTTAGAATTTTTATATTTAATAAAAACTTCCAGAAAGTTAAATAATAGCAAAGGATTCATTATTCACTTTAATTTCTACAAAGTTTGATTATTAAGTACTACAAAATTAATTAAATGTAATTAACCTGATAAACTTTACTAACTTTTACTGGCATAATAAGTGAATAGATTAAAAAAAAAAAAGCATTTAGAAAGAATCAAAACTAGAAATCATCATAAGTGACCTTTTTATTAAAGATAAAATTAACTTGAGTAAATATTAACCAGTTTCAATTCACATTGTGTATTGTTGTATTGGGAAAATCAATAATTCATTTCATTTTTCTATGTTTTATTTTCTCAATTAACAGTATAACATAAAATAATGTTAATCTATTTATTTTTCAGTTTTACAAATTCAATTATTTTTATCAATTCTTATTCTAAAAAAATTTTATATTATTTAGACAATCTTAGAAGCTTGTAAATAAAAATAATTAAGATAATTGTCGAATAAAGAATTATAAATGTACTGATTCATAGTTTCTATGTTAAATAATATGTTTTAAGAAAAAAAATTTAAGTAAAATAAATGTGTCCTCATATCATTGAAAGAAAATAATTTTCATTTAAACAGCATTTTTCAGTATATGTAATAGACTTCTTCAGGCTCAATAAGATGTTATAACTTACATTTAAATCCTAAAAATATATAAATTATAATTTAAAACATTAAATTAAACTTATAATAAATACAGCGCGTTGATAATTAAAGTATACCACTTTAGACTACTCTGAAGACAACACTGTTAGAGATAAATATGCCTACAAAATTTAATCTATGTTGGGAAAACTATGGGAAGTAATTCAAAAATAATTCTTGCTGCTAGTGGTTTATAATAGTGCCACACACAGCAGCATCAAACAACTGTTCAACATGCTTTCTGTCACTCTCAGTCACATATTGCAATTGAGTTATCACATTAGCAACAGCAGAGTGCAACACATCAGGATTAATGAGACTCACTTTCCTTTAAATTTGTGTTTTTAATTCTGATAAATCTATAATTCCATCTGTAAAACCCTACTTTTCAAATAGCCCCATAACCAGAAGTCACATGCTGTAAGATTGGTAATGGGCAGGCGACTGCATTGACTGACTAATCACCTTTTCATCACCAAATGTGTTACAGTGTATTTCTCACAATGACTGCAGTATAGTCTTGCATGTCTTTATACCACTGCTGTTATATGATGCTGATGCATCAGTGTTGCCACTATACCTCCTAGCAACAAAAATTGTAATTATTTTTTTAAATACATCCATAGTTTTCCCATGTCAAGACAGAAAATTCTATAGGCACATTTGTCTTCATAGAATTTTCTTTCTATTTTCAATGTATCTCTAATAGTTTTGTCTTCAGAATAGTCTAAAGTGGTCTATAATTATAGATATCCTTTATAATAATAGAATATCCATTTACTTCATTATTATTCCAATGTATTTAAAATTTTAAATTGAAAATACAGTAAAGCATTAATTATTGAAATAACTGGAACAGACAATTTCAGATAATCAATATTTCTGGATAAATGTTCACACATGGTAGGAAAAAATAAAAACATAAATACCTTAAATAAAGTAAAAATATTAATTTTAATTCTAGTACAAAGTGCTTAAGAATTAATAAAATAAATATTAAATAAAAAACAGCACTCAAGCAAAAATTATTTATTACAGTTCTTTTTTTTGAAAGAAGCAACTTATTTTGCTTTGTTTTTCATAGATTTTTCTTTTTTAACTCTTTAAATCTTTGGCTTGATGATCAAGCAAGATCATCATAAAATTGAAAAATTCCTTCAAGTTACATTTCTAACTATGCATCAAATGCTTCACTATGTACAAGCACAGTGAAACATTTGATGTATTAGAAACCTCTATAATAGGATCACATAGGATTACAGACAATTGTAATTGTGTAAAAACTTCAAATTTCTAGAATTTCTAAAGTTGATTTCAGTTGATTGATATTTTATACACACAAATACACACACTCTTCCAATTTAAATTTGCACATCTTGTTAAATTCTGATTAATGTTATTAAATTATTTAAAATTCATTTGTTAGTATAACAAAAAACTCCTTTATATTATAACAAAGCATTGTTTACATGTCTTCAAGTTATTTTTAATGTTAAAATTTGTTTTTAAATTTAATTTAAAAACCTATATTATAATTTATAATTCAAGATGAAATGCCAAACAGAAAATGATTTAAGGTTTAATACAATAAGAATATTCTTTAGAGAATTCTAAGATACATTTTTTAATTGGTCACAATAATTTTGAAGCTGGAAAATAAAATTTATTTTGGAAATATTTAGAAATTAGTTTTTAGTACTGATATCATGTCTAATTTTTTATTTTCTTCAAGATTTATTATTTATTTTCTGTATCTATATTTAAGGTTGTAAGATACCATGTATATTTATAATTTATGTACATAATCCTTTTAATATTTATATCTCATAGTTATGAAATATAATATAATAATAATAAATATTTTTGTTTGTATTAAGGCAAGCCTTGTTACAGGGGGTTAATATTGGAGTAGTTTAAAAGTTTACAGTTGTTGATTAACCATTAATCTATTACACTTTTTACTTGAGTACAATTAGCAGGAATACATTGAACATATAGTAATACATATATTTGTTCGTTTACATACAATTAATTTGCTTTGTTTAATAAAATAATTAATTTACAATACTTTTATATCAAATCGTTTTTAAACTCATTTGTAATTTGCTTAAAGAATTTATTTATTTTATACATTTGTTTCTTCATTAGGTTACTTAATTTGACTCTAAAATCTTGATTTTGATTTGTGCATACTATTTTTGATGGAAATTTTCTAATCTTTCACAGTCCTTAAGTAAATGGATCAAAGAGTAGTCTTCAGAATTACACCAGTAACATTGGTTTTTAGTACAGTCTATATAAGTATTATTGATTGACAATAAATATTTATTAAGTCTTAGTTGAATTAATAGTCTTTTTATAGTCATGTAGGTATTTGCAGTTATAATAGTTGAAGTTAAAGGAATATTTAAAATGTTTAAGTACCATGGATGATAGTTAGACTGGATTAATGAGTTTTGATCCTTAATTATAGATTGGGAGAAAGCTGATTCAATCATTAATGTATAACCATATTGCCAGTGTGATTCTAAGTTATCAAATACTTTACTTGAAATTTCAAATGTTTGTAGTAATTTGTTGAATTTATACTGCCATAAATTTTTATTATTTCTTGAGTCATTGGTCTGTTTTAGCATTACTTGATGTANTAATCATACAATATTTATAAAGATATGTGAAAAGTAGTGTGGATATATATTAAAGTAATAGTTATAATAATAATAATAATAAAATAAGATGATTTTAAACAAGTATGTCATTTAATATGTGAAAATTACAAATAATATTTGCATTAATAAATATATTGTCATTTAAAAACATTATTTATATTTTAATTGAAATAGCTGTTAGACATTATAAGTTAAAGCTAAAAATTATTTTCAGAAATAATAATGTTTCTAATTTGCATTGAAAAAGAGATAAGTAATTTTTTTTAAATAATTAAAACACAGCATAAAAACTGATAAATTAAATCAAAATAATTTAAAATAAAAATCAAATAACTGTAATATTTATTGAAATCTTTTAATTTGCAAATTCAAAAACTATATTCTATTTTTCCCATTAAAATTAAGATTTGAGATAATATTTTCACTTAAATTCACATTAATGGAGATGAACAGCATTCTTAAAATGAAGAAACTGAATTGTTGATGAGATGCAGTTCAATCTACATTTTTCGTCTTTTATTGCAAATTACTTTTCATTAAAATTAATTCTCTTCTCCAGTCATTTATGTTGTTATTTTCAAAATTCTACACTGAGTGAATTCTTATTTTATATTTATAAAAGTAATATGATTTTAATTGAATATTATCTTTCATATTTTTCAACTTTTAAAGTATAATTTGTGAAATTTTTTGTTTTAAATTCAATGAGAGAATTAAGATTTACAATTTTAATAAATTAAATATATTTTTCAAAAAAGGTTCTCTTTTCTTACTAAAAAGTTAATAAATCAAAATTTTTTATATAATATTATCATACAAGAATATACACTAATATCATGTATTGTGTAATCATGATTAAAGTATCTCTATTCAACACTGTCTACAAAGATATTTAGCAGTTTAAATTGCAAACCTATCTGGCATTTGAAGACATGCAAAGTGAAAGAAACTTTCATTAAAAATATCCAGAAAGGAGTTGCTTAACTTTCCTGGTAAATTTAAAATTTTGGTGGTGCCATCTGTTATGATATTTTATAAACAACTTGTTATATTTTTAATTATTATAAAATGGCAAAAAGCTTAATTTTGATTTTAATTTTTTTTTTATAAAACAAACTTTGAATTATTTCATAAAAAATTGTAAATGCTAATAACAAGTAAAATTGTCATTAAGTCTGACCCTACTCGAGATATGATACACAACCTACTTTATCTCCCACCCTGTTAACCTTTAACCACCAAAACTTAACAGCATCAATCCCTCTTATAAACAAACCTCTGTGTAAAATTTAAGAAATTTTCAACAAAAGACACAGGGTTTATTAAGCTTCAAAGTGAGTGAACAAAATTGTCCCCCCCATACACATCAACATTCATACATATAGAAAAATCCCCAAATATTTTGCATTTCTCAATGTTTTAAGGTCCTAAGATCAAAAATGTAAATTTTGAAGGATCATTTTTCACAAATTGCCATACTTTCCTTTTGTTATATATAATAAAGTCAGGAAAGTAAAAATTAGTACTAAACCTATCACTATAACATTTTTTGTACCGCAAGCAATAAACATTTTATTTGAACAAGAGACTCATGCCATACAGAGACTTTTAGCAGAGGTTATTGTTCAATGTAATCTCTACTCAGAAAGGTGAAACCTGAAGGTAATGAACAGTGTGTTCAACACCCAACTGTAATTGATCCTCTGTGATGCTTATCACATGTAGTGTGATACAGTCTTTCAAGACTATCAAATTGGTAACATGTCTTCAATAATGTTCCCATAAGCAAAAATCATACAAATTTTTGGATCCAAAGCACCATAAGTGCCATACTGGTGAGATTTAATAGTAATTTTTTTTTCTTTACAGAAATGTCTTATGCATGTCCTAAAATGTCACCATACCAAATATTTGGTTGCATTTGAACTGCTAAGTTTCTCTCTCGACAGCATTGACTAAGAGTACTTTACATTTTATTCTAGGTGATTGTAACTAAAGTTACTTCAAACTTATAATGTTATGTTTTTTAAGGTATTCTATGAAATAAAAAATTTGAAATTTTAAAAACATTCATGTTACTAATGATTTTTATGGAATATATATATTTATTCCATAAAAAGTTTTTTTTTTGAAACTAGAAAAAATGTAAAATAGTTACATTACAAAATAAAAGTACTTGATAAATATAGCTATGATATAAGTATCATAGCTATATTTATCAAGTACTACTATTAACCACACAAAGTCTGTTGCATTATAGTATTACATATTCATCAGTTATATTCTATATTTCATTTTATATATATTTTTTTCATTTGTGTATACATTACTTCAAAAAATATCTTTTCTGTTATTTGTACATTTTACATCAATACGAAACCTTTATTGTGTTAATATAAATATAAAATATTTTAAAATTAAAAATGATCATTTTCACTGATTTGATTTTATAGCAAACAGTTTAAAATTCTTCTTTAGTAATTATTTAATTAGTCCTCCAAACAAGAATTTACAGATCATATCTTCATCTACAATAATTAGTTTAAAAAATTCTTTATATAATTTTTGTCACTTTTAATGAACTCCTAAAAGATTCATTTCCATTATAATAGATTTAACATTTAAATTCAGTATTAAAAATCTTAAACAAATTTAAATTTCTTTCTTTCAGATTCGTATTAATTAACTGAAATTTATACCAATATTCATTTATGTTTATGTATTGAATTCTACTGATATTTTATTTTTTTGTCTAAATAAACTGAACATATAATTAAATTATACTGAAATAGTTTTAGTTTATGATAATCAAAAAATATTTTAACTAAATAATCAAAAGCAAACATAAATCAAAGTATGCATAACTTAATGAATCACTTAAGATCAGAAAAGTTAAATAATTTTATTTTTTAAGACATCTAATTATGCAATAAGAGAAATTCAATCTTTAATTTTTATAAAAAGTTATTAGCCAAGACATAAGTATAAACTTTGAAAAAATTTACAATCTTTAATGTTTTATATTTAAGCTGTTGGATACATATATAAAACAATAATACGATTAAGTGTAATAGAGGAATTAAGTCGAGACAACATTATGCAAAAGTTAGGTATCATTATATATCAGAGCCATAGCATAAAAATAAAAGAGAATCACATTTTGATAATCAGTAAAGAATACTGTATAAGATTTCTAATGTTCTTAAAATTTCAAACATCAAATAAAAAAAGGATCAACATTTTAAATTTTATAAATGAGTACTGTCATTACATTTAACTTAAATGCTTGTGCCAAGATTGGTAAATGGTTTTGGAAGTAATGCCAAAATATGCATTTTGAAGTTTTGAATACAGGCTTCAAGGATTAAAATAACAGAGTTTAAAGAAGTTAAAATAACCTTACATTAATTTACTTCAAGTGAATACAATTTGTGAAAAACTGAAATTTATATGAATCAAAGTTAGTTTCACTTTGATTTCATATAAATTTCATTTTTCACATATTTTATTTGCTTTAAAAATAACCTTTAGATCAAAATCAATTAGACTTTGATTCATATAATACATTTCTTGCACTTTTCCTCTTACATTATTATTAAAATGTCTTATATACAAAATAATTTAAACTAAACCTACAAAAAAATAATGATAAAAAGTAGAATAGAAATGTAAAAAAAAATTTAATGTTTTTAGGTAATAAAAAATAGTTTAATATAAACTTTAAAAATGTACAAATTAGCACCTTGTATAAGAGTTACTATTTGTTAAAATTATGTACCACTGCTGACTTTTTATCAATAAAAGCTTTTTAAAATGATATAGTGAGTTTGTATGCAAAGAAAATTTTCTCTGCGTATCACTTTTAATGTTTTTCATTAGTTCTGATTTATGCAATGGAAAAAGTTAATGCAAAATGGAACAAGCATTCTACATCACTGATGTTTAAATCTACAGTGCATTAATATCACAAAGTTATCCAACATATTTATGTTCCACTTTTGCATTAATTTTTTTCATTAGTTATGCCAGATATATTGAAATATATCTGGCATAACTAATGAAAATAAATAATTTTTAGCACATATATTAAAATATATGTGCTAAAAATGATACGTGTAAAAATTTTTTTCCATTGTATGAAACCAGAAAAATATTTCAAGTAATGAAATAAAAAAGTACAGTAGAACCCCTCTAATCTGTCACCTTTGGGACTGGGGGTATGGTCGGAATGCAAAAAAGGTCGGATTATCAGAAAAAAAGTAAAATAAACAATCTTCCCTTTTGTCCAGTCTTTGTAGCACTGCTAATTTTTCATTTAATGAAAGAGTAACGTGTTTACGTTTCACTCCTGACATGTTGAAAACACACACAAAACTGTACATGTACACACAATGTAAAACATATACTGTAACG